>NC_134118.1:78419179-78421679 GCF_040939455.1 Microcebus murinus
AGGGTTAGGGTTAGGGTTAGGGTTAGGGTTAGGGTTAGGGTTAGGGTTAGGGTTAGGGTTAGGGTTAGGGTTAGGGTTAGGGTTAGGGTTAGGGTTAGGGTTAGGGTTAGGGTTAGGGTTAGGGTTAGGGTTAGGGTTAGGGTTAGGGTTAGGGTTAGGGTTAGGGTTAGGGTTAGGGTTAGGGTTAGGGTTAGGGTTAGGGTTAGGGTTAGGGTTAGGGTTAGGGTTAGGGTTAGGGTTAGGGTTAGGGTTAGGGTTAGGGTTAGGGTTAGGGTTAGGGTTAGGGTTAGGGTTAGGGTTAGGGTTAGGGTTAGGGTTAGGGTTAGGGTTAGGGTTAGGGTTAGGGTTAGGGTTAGGGTTAGGGTTAGGGTTAGGGTTAGGGTTAGGGTTAGGGTTAGGGTTAGGGTTAGGGTTAGGGTTAGGGTTAGGGTTAGGGTTAGGGTTAGGGTTAGGGTTAGGGTTAGGGTTAGGGTTAGGGTTAGGGTTAGGGTTAGGGTTAGGGTTAGGGTTAGGGTTAGGGTTAGGGTTAGGGTTAGGGTTAGGGTTAGGGTTAGGGTTAGGGTTAGGGTTAGGGTTAGGGTTAGGGTTAGGGTTAGGGTTAGGGTTAGGGTTAGGGTTAGGGTTAGGGTTAGGGTTAGGGTTAGGGTTAGGGTTAGGGTTAGGGTTAGGGTTAGGGTTAGGGTTAGGGTTAGGGTTAGGGTTAGGGTTAGGGTTAGGGTTAGGGTTAGGGTTAGGGTTAGGGTTAGGGTTAGGGTTAGGGTTAGGGTTAGGGTTAGGGTTAGGGTTAGGGTTAGGGTTAGGGTTAGGGTTAGGGTTAGGGTTAGGGTTAGGGTTAGGGTTAGGGTTAGGGTTAGGGTTAGGGTTAGGGTTAGGGTTAGGGTTAGGGTTAGGGTTAGGGTTAGGGTTAGGGTTAGGGTTAGGGTTAGGGTTAGGGTTAGGGTTAGGGTTAGGGTTAGGGTTAGGGTTAGGGTTAGGGTTAGGGTTAGGGTTAGGGTTAGGGTTAGGGTTAGGGTTAGGGTTAGGGTTAGGGTTAGGGTTAGGGTTAGGGTTAGGGTTAGGGTTAGGGTTAGGGTTAGGGTTAGGGTTAGGGTTAGGGTTAGGGTTAGGGTTAGGGTTAGGGTTAGGGTTAGGGTTAGGGTTAGGGTTAGGGTTAGGGTTAGGGTTAGGGTTAGGGTTAGGGTTAGGGTTAGGGTTAGGGTTAGGGTTAGGGTTAGGGTTAGGGTTAGGGTTAGGGTTAGGGTTAGGGTTAGGGTTAGGGTTAGGGTTAGGGTTAGGGTTAGGGTTAGGGTTAGGGTTAGGGTTAGGGTTAGGGTTAGGGTTAGGGTTAGGGTTAGGGTTAGGGTTAGGGTTAGGGTTAGGGTTAGGGTTAGGGTTAGGGTTAGGGTTAGGGTTAGGGTTAGGGTTAGGGTTAGGGTTAGGGTTAGGGTTAGGGTTAGGGTTAGGGTTAGGGTTAGGGTTAGGGTTAGGGTTAGGGTTAGGGTTAGGGTTAGGGTTAGGGTTAGGGTTAGGGTTAGGGTTAGGGTTAGGGTTAGGGTTAGGGTTAGGGTTAGGGTTAGGGTTAGGGTTAGGGTTAGGGTTAGGGTTAGGGTTAGGGTTAGGGTTAGGGTTAGGGTTAGGGTTAGGGTTAGGGTTAGGGTTAGGGTTAGGGTTAGGGTTAGGGTTAGGGTTAGGGTTAGGGTTAGGGTTAGGGTTAGGGTTAGGGTTAGGGTTAGGGTTAGGGTTAGGGTTAGGGTTAGGGTTAGGGTTAGGGTTAGGGTTAGGGTTAGGGTTAGGGTTAGGGTTAGGGTTAGGGTTAGGGTTAGGGTTAGGGTTAGGGTTAGGGTTAGGGTTAGGGTTAGGGTTAGGGTTAGGGTTAGGGTTAGGGTTAGGGTTAGGGTTAGGGTTAGGGTTAGGGTTAGGGTTAGGGTTAGGGTTAGGGTTAGGGTTAGGGTTAGGGTTAGGGTTAGGGTTAGGGTTAGGGTTAGGGTTAGGGTTAGGGTTAGGGTTAGGGTTAGGGTTAGGGTTAGGGTTAGGGTTAGGGTTAGGGTTAGGGTTAGGGTTAGGGTTAGGGTTAGGGTTAGGGTTAGGGTTAGGGTTAGGGTTAGGGTTAGGGTTAGGGTTAGGGTTAGGGTTAGGGTTAGGGTTAGGGTTAGGGTTAGGGTTAGGGTTAGGGTTAGGGTTAGGGTTAGGGTTAGGGTTAGGGTTAGGGTTAGGGTTAGGGTTAGGGTTAGGGTTAGGGTTAGGGTTAGGGTTAGGGTTAGGGTTAGGGTTAGGGTTAGGGTTAGGGTTAGGGTTAGGGTTAGGGTTAGGGTTAGGGTTAGGGTTAGGGTTAGGGTTAGGGTTAGGGTTAGGGTTAGGGTTAGGGTTAGGGTTAGGGTTAGGGTTAGGGTTAGGGTTAGGGTTAGGGTTAGGGTTAGGGTTAGGGTTAGGGTTAGGGTTAGGGTTAGGGTTAGGGTTAGGGTTAGGGTTAGGGTTAGGGTTAGGGTTAGGGTTAGGGTTAGGGTTAGGGTTAGGGTTAGGG
>NC_134118.1:78426679-78428661 GCF_040939455.1 Microcebus murinus
TAGGGTTAGGGTTAGGGTTAGGGTTAGGGTTAGGGTTAGGGTTAGGGTTAGGGTTAGGGTTAGGGTTAGGGTTAGGGTTAGGGTTAGGGTTAGGGTTAGGGTTAGGGTTAGGGTTAGGGTTAGGGTTAGGGTTAGGGTTAGGGTTAGGGTTAGGGTTAGGGTTAGGGTTAGGGTTAGGGTTAGGGTTAGGGTTAGGGTTAGGGTTAGGGTTAGGGTTAGGGTTAGGGTTAGGGTTAGGGTTAGGGTTAGGGTTAGGGTTAGGGTTAGGGTTAGGGTTAGGGTTAGGGTTAGGGTTAGGGTTAGGGTTAGGGTTAGGGTTAGGGTTAGGGTTAGGGTTAGGGTTAGGGTTAGGGTTAGGGTTAGGGTTAGGGTTAGGGTTAGGGTTAGGGTTAGGGTTAGGGTTAGGGTTAGGGTTAGGGTTAGGGTTAGGGTTAGGGTTAGGGTTAGGGTTAGGGTTAGGGTTAGGGTTAGGGTTAGGGTTAGGGTTAGGGTTAGGGTTAGGGTTAGGGTTAGGGTTAGGGTTAGGGTTAGGGTTAGGGTTAGGGTTAGGGTTAGGGTTAGGGTTAGGGTTAGGGTTAGGGTTAGGGTTAGGGTTAGGGTTAGGGTTAGGGTTAGGGTTAGGGTTAGGGTTAGGGTTAGGGTTAGGGTTAGGGTTAGGGTTAGGGTTAGGGTTAGGGTTAGGGTTAGGGTTAGGGTTAGGGTTAGGGTTAGGGTTAGGGTTAGGGTTAGGGTTAGGGTTAGGGTTAGGGTTAGGGTTAGGGTTAGGGTTAGGGTTAGGGTTAGGGTTAGGGTTAGGGTTAGGGTTAGGGTTAGGGTTAGGGTTAGGGTTAGGGTTAGGGTTAGGGTTAGGGTTAGGGTTAGGGTTAGGGTTAGGGTTAGGGTTAGGGTTAGGGTTAGGGTTAGGGTTAGGGTTAGGGTTAGGGTTAGGGTTAGGGTTAGGGTTAGGGTTAGGGTTAGGGTTAGGGTTAGGGTTAGGGTTAGGGTTAGGGTTAGGGTTAGGGTTAGGGTTAGGGTTAGGGTTAGGGTTAGGGTTAGGGTTAGGGTTAGGGTTAGGGTTAGGGTTAGGGTTAGGGTTAGGGTTAGGGTTAGGGTTAGGGTTAGGGTTAGGGTTAGGGTTAGGGTTAGGGTTAGGGTTAGGGTTAGGGTTAGGGTTAGGGTTAGGGTTAGGGTTAGGGTTAGGGTTAGGGTTAGGGTTAGGGTTAGGGTTAGGGTTAGGGTTAGGGTTAGGGTTAGGGTTAGGGTTAGGGTTAGGGTTAGGGTTAGGGTTAGGGTTAGGGTTAGGGTTAGGGTTAGGGTTAGGGTTAGGGTTAGGGTTAGGGTTAGGGTTAGGGTTAGGGTTAGGGTTAGGGTTAGGGTTAGGGTTAGGGTTAGGGTTAGGGTTAGGGTTAGGGTTAGGGTTAGGGTTAGGGTTAGGGTTAGGGTTAGGGTTAGGGTTAGGGTTAGGGTTAGGGTTAGGGTTAGGGTTAGGGTTAGGGTTAGGGTTAGGGTTAGGGTTAGGGTTAGGGTTAGGGTTAGGGTTAGTTAGGGTTAGGGTTAGGGTTAGGGTTAGGGTTAGGGTTAGGGTTAGGGTTAGGGTTAGGGTTAGGGTTAGGGTTAGGGTAAGGGTTAGGGTTAGGGTTAGGGTTAGGGTTAGGGTTAGGGTTAGGGTTAGGGTTAGGGTTAGGGTTAGGGTTAGGGTTAGGGTTAGGGTTAGGGTTAGGGTTAGGGTTAGGGTTAGGGTTAGGGTTAGGGTTAGGGTTAGGGTTAGGGTTAGGGTTAGGGTTAGGGTTAGGGTTAGGGTTAGGGTTAGGGTTAGGGTTAGGGTTAGGGTTAGGGTTAGGGTTAGGGTTAGGGTTAGGGTTAGGGTTAGGGTTAGGGTTAGGGTTAGGGTTAGGGTTAGGGTTAGGGTTAGGGTTAGGGTTAGGGTTAGGGTTAGGGTTAGGGTTAGGTTAGGGTTAGGGTTAGGGTTAGGGTTAGGGTTAGGGTTAGGGTTAGGGTTAGGG
>NC_134118.1:79328761-79408728 GCF_040939455.1 Microcebus murinus
TAGCAAGTGTCTGAGGTGTCTCTGAGCCCTGCGCCATGTCGGGGGTGGGGGGTGGGAGGTCGGTGGGGGTGGAGGAGCAGGAGGAGGAGGAGGAGGAGGTGGGAAGGGCCGTGGCCTGCAGTCGTCTTCCCGGGGTGGCTTCTTCCACAGGCTGCTTGGCCTGGGCTCCCTGCACCTGGGCCTTTGGAGGACTGGCCCTGTGCTTGCCAACGCTTCCCCTGCAGGGACCCAGAGCTGGGAGGTTGCATCTCTCAGCCCTGGGTCGGGCAGAGCCCCAGCGGGCCATGCCCACAACCTCTCTCAGCACGGGTCCCCCAGAAGGCTCCTTTGGGACCAGGATTCTCTTGCGGGTGACTCTTTAAGGTCTGGCCCCTGGATGGAGGGGCACCAGGAGTAGAGGAGCAGGAAGGGGAAGGGGGTGGCCATGCGAGGGGACACTTTCAGGCCAAGTCCCAGCTTCAGCCTGATCCTCCTGGGAACCCCGGGGTGTACGTCACACCTCCTGGTTGTCCCGCTCTGAGACAAGGAGCCGGGCTTCGCATTCCCCCAGCAGCCAGTCGTGGGCTGAGGACACCTGGGGCGTTGGGAACTCCCTGGCTTCTCCTTGGCTTAACATCTGGAGCTGCTTGTGAATCGTGCCGCCACACACACACCCGAGTGCAGGTGTCTTCTGCACAGACTGCGGGCCTCGCTCTTCTGAATGCCGCTAGCTCGCCACCCACCCACGGGTGAACCTGGTCAGGGTACTTTCTCTCGGGGGCAGACTCTGATCCTGGCGGGCTACCGGTGTTTCTGTTTGCTCGTTTCTTTCTTCCATTTCGGGAAAGGCTTCCTTACTGGGTGTGGAAATCTCCTATGCCTTTCCTCGCCTATTCTGTCAGCTTTAAAATTCTCTTTCAGTTGCCACCCTCACAGATGGATTAGGAAACTCTTTCCGGTGCACTCATTAGTGAAATGACCTCAATGAAGCTGGAATCCAATATCTAATGGCCGATTTTTAGCGAGTCCACACGCCAGGGTGGTCGGGGTCCAATGCAGCCCCGGCCAGGCCCAGGCCCCGGCCCCTTGGACTGGGCCACAGGAGGACGCAGAGGAGGGTCCCGGCCCCCCCGGTCGCGTTGCCGGCAGTTCTCCAAGGGCTTGGGCGTTTTCCAGAGGTAGGAGATGGAGGGGACTGATTTCTTCAGCGCCCCACAAACCACGCCACCCCACCCATGGGACACATCCCTAGAGAGAGAGAGAGACGCCCCATACACTCGCTCCCCTCCCCCATGCGCTGTGCCCCAGCCCGGGGCCCGGGGGAATAGGCGGCAGCCCACCCACAGGGTGGGGGGCCCAGCTGAAAGGGGTTGTCGGGGAGGGCGGCCCCTGCCTGGGGTCAAAGGGCGGGCGATCCGCGCGTGCGCAATCGGCGGCGGCGGCGGCGGCGGCGGCGGGGGCGGCCACGAGCTGGGGGTGGGGGGCGGGTAGGTGAAGGAGGCCAGGCGAGGAGAGGAAGGGGGCTGGAAGGTCTCCACCTTGGCGAGTCCAGCCGTGGAGGCGCATCTTGTGTGAGTGTGAGTGTGTGTGTGTGTGTGTGTGTGTGTATAGAGAGACAGCCCCCCACCCCGGCCCACCGCTCCCTGCCCGCCCCGCCCCGCCTGTCACCCCCGTCCCTCGGAGCCCGCCGGACCCGGCCGGTGAACTCAACAGGCCCGGCCCGGCGCGGGTCAGCGCCGGTGCGGGGCCTGGGGCGGGAGGAGGCGGCGGGGAAGCGCAGAGAGGCTCGGCTTCTTGAGCGGGGCAGGGGCGCCCTCCGCCGTCTAGGGCCACACCACCCTGAACGCGCCCGACCTCGTCTGGTCTCGGAAGCTAAGCAGGGTCGGGCCTGGTTAGTACTTGGATGGGAGACCGCCTGGGAATACCGGGTGCCGTAGGCTTCTTCTTTTTTTTTTTTTTTGTTTTGCCTCTTGTTCTGTCCCCTCTCTGGGAGCGAGGCGGCGGCCCGGGGTGGGGGTCACCCCCACCCTCAGCGCCCGCCGCGGTGCCTGGCGCCCCAGCCCGCACCGTGGGGCCTCCTCTTGTCCCAAGCCGCGACACCGCCGTCACGCGGCAGCATGCGTGGCTTCTGGACTGTCAGGTCTCAGACCAAAGGTCTGCTCTGTGGGAACCGACACGCTGGAGGAAACCTTGAGAGTCTGAGAGGGGAGGGAGTTCCAGAAGAAGGCCAGGATGTCATTTGGAGGGAGTATGTGACCAGAACTCGTCCCGTTGCTTTTGGGGTTCTATGGGCTACACGTAGGAATCTTTGGTGGTGGCACCTGATGTTGGGGGATCCGGAGTCGCACCCAGACCTGCTCCACAGGCCTCCTTTTACTTTTCTCTTCGGATTCATTATTTTTAAAAAGTGTCTCTTATCTCTATGATTGCATTTTCTTTTCTCTCTCTTTTCAAGCAGATGATGGGAGTCCAAGTATTAAGGTGACATGTGTTGCCCGTGCCCCCCTCCCCCCTGTGTTCTTATTCATTTACCTCTGATGTCGTTCCAGCGTATTGTGGGGGTACCAATGTTAGGGTCGGGTACGTTGCCCTCTCCCTGCCTCCCCCCTCGGGTCAGAGCCTCAAGTGCGCCCATGCCCCAGTCGGTGCGCACCCACCCCATTCCTAATGGAGGTGTATGCCCATCCCCTCCCCCCACCCGCCCGACACCCACCCGATGAAGGTGATTCCTCTGTGTCCACTTAGGTGTCCATCGGTTCGTACCCATTTGCTGGTGAGCGCGAGCACGTGGTGCTCGTGTGTCCATTCTTGGGCTACCTGGCTTACTGGAACGGGTTCCAGCTCTGGCCAGGAGAACCACGAGAGGTGCCCTCTCACCGCTGCTCCTCCTAGCTGAATAGCACTCCGTGGTGTCCACGCGCCACATTTCATTTACGCACTCGTGGGTCGATGGGCACTCGGGTCGCTTCCAGGTCTTTGCGATTGTGACTTGTGCCCTGACTCTAACCCTAACCCTTACCCAGCCCGTCTCCTCCTCGGCCCCTGCCTGACTGACTCCTTCCCGCCCGGCCTGTCACCTGTCACCGTCCTCTGCCCCTGCCTGACACGCTCCTCCCCGCCCGGGCCGTCACCGTCCTCGGCCCCTGCCTGACGGGGCTCCTCCGTCGCCTGGGCCTTCCAAGGGCTTGGTGTGGACGCTGGTTCCAGGACGCCCTCCCAGGAACCCGGTAGCAGGGCGGCCGCAGCGTCTCGCGCCACCCAACCGTCCGCCGGCCGGCGGCCGTCGCTAAGTGGCCTGCGGGGGACGTGCCCCCACTGTGGGGCGGGCGCCCAGCCTGGTGTCTTCTCCGAGGCCCCGTGGCTGCTTTCCCCCCCCCCCGCAAGGGGAGAGCCGCGGAGGTGGGGACCGCCTCCTCGTGGGGACGTACACCCAGCTCTCCACGTCGGATTCCGGGGCTCTCTGTCCTGCCAGAAGGCCCAGCTGGCCTGCGGGTCCTTAGAGTGGCCAAAACATCCGAAAACTGAGATTGAGGGTCCGGTGGTTGTCTGCACTTTTGTGCTGGGCACCCCATGGAGGCCCGGGGGCTGGCTGGACGACGCGGTCTGCTGGGCAGGGGGGGGGTTTGGAGGAGCAACTGATGCCCTTTGCACTTTGGGTAGCAAGTGTCTGAGGTGTCTCTGAGCCCTGCGCCATGTCGGGGGTGGGGGGTGGGAGGTCGGTGGGGGTGGAGGAGCAGGAGGAGGAGGAGGAGGAGGTGGGAAGGGCCGTGGCCTGCAGTCGTCTTCCCGGGGTGGCTTCTTCCACAGGCTGCTTGGCCTGGGCTCCCTGCACCTGGGCCTTTGGAGGACTGGCCCTGTGCTTGCCAACGCTTCCCCTGCAGGGACCCAGAGCTGGGAGGTTGCATCTCTCAGCCCTGGGTCGGGCAGAGCCCCAGCGGGCCATGCCCACAACCTCTCTCAGCACGGGTCCCCCAGAAGGCTCCTTTGGGACCAGGATTCTCTTGCGGGTGACTCTTTAAGGTCTGGCCCCTGGATGGAGGGGCACCAGGAGTAGAGGAGCAGGAAGGGGAAGGGGGTGGCCATGCGAGGGGACACTTTCAGGCCAAGTCCCAGCTTCAGCCTGATCCTCCTGGGAACCCCGGGGTGTACGTCACACCTCCTGGTTGTCCCGCTCTGAGACAAGGAGCCGGGCTTCGCATTCCCCCAGCAGCCAGTCGTGGGCTGAGGACACCTGGGGCGTTGGGAACTCCCTGGCTTCTCCTTGGCTTAACATCTGGAGCTGCTTGTGAATCGTGCCGCCACACACACACCCGAGTGCAGGTGTCTTCTGCACAGACTGCGGGCCTCGCTCTTCTGAATGCCGCTAGCTCGCCACCCACCCACGGGTGAACCTGGTCAGGGTACTTTCTCTCGGGGGCAGACTCTGATCCTGGCGGGCTACCGGTGTTTCTGTTTGCTCGTTTCTTTCTTCCATTTCGGGAAAGGCTTCCTTACTGGGTGTGGAAATCTCCTATGCCTTTCCTCGCCTATTCTGTCAGCTTTAAAATTCTCTTTCAGTTGCCACCCTCACAGATGGATTAGGAAACTCTTTCCGGTGCACTCATTAGTGAAATGACCTCAATGAAGCTGGAATCCAATATCTAATGGCCGATTTTTAGCGAGTCCACACGCCAGGGTGGTCGGGGTCCAATGCAGCCCCGGCCAGGCCCAGGCCCCGGCCCCTTGGACTGGGCCACAGGAGGACGCAGAGGAGGGTCCCGGCCCCCCCGGTCGCGTTGCCGGCAGTTCTCCAAGGGCTTGGGCGTTTTCCAGAGGTAGGAGATGGAGGGGACTGATTTCTTCAGCGCCCCACAAACCACGCCACCCCACCCATGGGACACATCCCTAGAGAGAGAGAGAGACGCCCCATACACTCGCTCCCCTCCCCCATGCGCTGTGCCCCAGCCCGGGGCCCGGGGGAATAGGCGGCAGCCCACCCACAGGGTGGGGGGCCCAGCTGAAAGGGGTTGTCGGGGAGGGCGGCCCCTGCCTGGGGTCAAAGGGCGGGCGATCCGCGCGTGCGCAATCGGCGGCGGCGGCGGCGGCGGCGGCGGCGGCGGCGGCGGGGGCGGCCACGAGCTGGGGGTGGGGGGCGGGTAGGTGAAGGAGGCCAGGCGAGGAGAGGAAGGGGGCTGGAAGGTCTCCACCTTGGCGAGTCCAGCCGTGGAGGCGCATCTTGTGTGAGTGTGAGTGTGTGTGTGTGTGTGTGTGTGTGTATAGAGAGACAGCCCCCCACCCCGGCCCACCGCTCCCTGCCCGCCCCGCCCCGCCTGTCACCCCCGTCCCTCGGAGCCCGCCGGACCCGGCCGGTGAACTCAACAGGCCCGGCCCGGCGCGGGTCAGCGCCGGTGCGGGGCCTGGGGCGGGAGGAGGCGGCGGGGAAGCGCAGAGAGGCTCGGCTTCTTGAGCGGGGCAGGGGCGCCCTCCGCCGTCTAGGGCCACACCACCCTGAACGCGCCCGACCTCGTCTGGTCTCGGAAGCTAAGCAGGGTCGGGCCTGGTTAGTACTTGGATGGGAGACCGCCTGGGAATACCGGGTGCCGTAGGCTTCTTCTTTTTTTTTTTTTTTGTTTTGCCTCTTGTTCTGTCCCCTCTCTGGGAGCGAGGCGGCGGCCCGGGGTGGGGGTCACCCCCACCCTCAGCGCCCGCCGCGGTGCCTGGCGCCCCAGCCCGCACCGTGGGGCCTCCTCTTGTCCCAAGCCGCGACACCGCCGTCACGCGGCAGCATGCGTGGCTTCTGGACTGTCAGGTCTCAGACCAAAGGTCTGCTCTGTGGGAACCGACACGCTGGAGGAAACCTTGAGAGTCTGAGAGGGGAGGGAGTTCCAGAAGAAGGCCAGGATGTCATTTGGAGGGAGTATGTGACCAGAACTCGTCCCGTTGCTTTTGGGGTTCTATGGGCTACACGTAGGAATCTTTGGTGGTGGCACCTGATGTTGGGGGATCCGGAGTCGCACCCAGACCTGCTCCACAGGCCTCCTTTTACTTTTCTCTTCGGATTCATTATTTTTAAAAAGTGTCTCTTATCTCTATGATTGCATTTTCTTTTCTCTCTCTTTTCAAGCAGATGATGGGAGTCCAAGTATTAAGGTGACATGTGTTGCCCGTGCCCCCCTCCCCCCTGTGTTCTTATTCATTTACCTCTGATGTCGTTCCAGCGTATTGTGGGGGTACCAATGTTAGGGTCGGGTACGTTGCCCTCTCCCTGCCTCCCCCCTCGGGTCAGAGCCTCAAGTGCGCCCATCCCCCAGTCGGTGCGCACCCACCCCATTCCTAATGGAGGTGTATGCCCATCCCCTCCCCCCACCCGCCCGACACCCACCCGATGAAGGTGATTCCTCTGTGTCCACTTAGGTGTCCATCGGTTCGTACCCATTTGCTGGTGAGCGCGAGCACGTGGTGCTCGTGTGTCCATTCTTGGGCTACCTGGCTTACTGGAACGGGTTCCAGCTCTGGCCAGGAGAACCACGAGAGGTGCCCTCTCACCGCTGCTCCTCCTAGCTGAATAGCACTCCGTGGTGTCCACGCGCCACATTTCATTTACGCACTCGTGGGTCGATGGGCACTCGGGTCGCTTCCAGGTCTTTGCGATTGTGACTTGTGCCCTGACTCTAACCCTAACCCTTACCCAGCCCGTCTCCTCCTCGGCCCCTGCCTGACTGACTCCTTCCCGCCCGGCCTGTCACCTGTCACCGTCCTCTGCCCCTGCCTGACACGCTCCTCCCCGCCCGGGCCGTCACCGTCCTCGGCCCCTGCCTGACGGGGCTCCTCCGTCGCCTGGGCCTTCCAAGGGCTTGGTGTGGACGCTGGTTCCAGGACGCCCTCCCAGGAACCCGGTAGCAGGGCGGCCGCAGCGTCTCGCGCCACCCAACCGTCCGCCGGCCGGCGGCCGTCGCTAAGTGGCCTGCGGGGGACGTGCCCCCACTGTGGGGCGGGCGCCCAGCCTGGTGTCTTCTCCGAGGCCCCGTGGCTGCTTTCACCCCCCCCCGCAAGGGGAGAGCCGCGGAGGTGGGGACCGCCTCCTCGTGGGGACGTACACCCAGCTCTCCACGTCGGATTCCGGGGCTCTCTGTCCTGCCAGAAGGCCCAGCTGGCCTGCGGGTCCTTAGAGTGGCAAAAACATCCGAAAACTGAGATTGAGGGTCCGGTGGTTGTCTGCACTTTTGTGCTGGGCACCCCAGGGAGGCCCGGGGGCTGGCTGGACGACGCGGTCTGCTGGGCAGGGGGGGGGGTTTGGAGGAGCAACTGATGCCCTTTGCACTTTGGGTAGCAAGTGTCTGAGGTGTCTCTGAGCCCTGCGCCATGTCGGGGGTGGGGGGTGGGAGGTCGGTGGGGGTGGAGGAGCAGGAGGAGGAGGAGGAGGAGGTGGGAAGGGCCGTGGCCTGCAGTCGTCTTCCCGGGGTGGCTTCTTCCACAGGCTGCTTGGCCTGGGCTCCCTGCACCTGGGCCTTTGGAGGACTGGCCCTGTGCTTGCCAACGCTTCCCCTGCAGGGACCCAGAGCTGGGAGGTTGCATCTCTCAGCCCTGGGTCGGGCAGAGCCCCAGCGGGCCATGCCCACAACCTCTCTCAGCACGGGTCCCCCAGAAGGCTCCTTTGGGACCAGGATTCTCTTGCGGGTGACTCTTTAAGGTCTGGCCCCTGGATGGAGGGGCACCAGGAGTAGAGGAGCAGGAAGGGGAAGGGGGTGGCCATGCGAGGGGACACTTTCAGGCCAAGTCCCAGCTTCAGCCTGATCCTCCTGGGAACCCCGGGGTGTACGTCACACCTCCTGGTTGTCCCGCTCTGAGACAAGGAGCCGGGCTTCGCATTCCCCCAGCAGCCAGTCGTGGGCTGAGGACACCTGGGGCGTTGGGAACTCCCTGGCTTCTCCTTGGCTTAACATCTGGAGCTGCTTGTGAATCGTGCCGCCACACACACACCCGAGTGCAGGTGTCTTCTGCACAGACTGCGGGCCTCGCTCTTCTGAATGCCGCTAGCTCGCCACCCACCCACGGGTGAACCTGGTCAGGGTACTTTCTCTCGGGGGCAGACTCTGATCCTGGCGGGCTACCGGTGTTTCTGTTTGCTCGTTTCTTTCTTCCATTTCGGGAAAGGCTTCCTTACTGGGTGTGGAAATCTCCTATGCCTTTCCTCGCCTATTCTGTCAGCTTTAAAATTCTCTTTCAGTTGCCACCCTCACAGATGGATTAGGAAACTCTTTCCGGTGCACTCATTAGTGAAATGACCTCAATGAAGCTGGAATCCAATATCTAATGGCCGATTTTTAGCGAGTCCACACGCCAGGGTGGTCGGGGTCCAATGCAGCCCCGGCCAGGCCCAGGCCCCGGCCCCTTGGACTGGGCCACAGGAGGACACAGAGGAGGGTCCCGGCCCCCCCGGTCGCGTTGCCGGCAGTTCTCCAAGGGCTTGGGCGTTTTCCAGAGGTAGGAGATGGAGGGGACTGATTTCTTCAGCGCCCCACAAACCACGCCACCCCACCCATGGGACACATCCCTAGAGAGAGAGAGAGACGCCCCATACACTCGCTCCCCTCCCCCATGCGCTGTGCCCCAGCCCGGGGCCCGGGGGAATAGGCGGCAGCCCACCCACAGGGTGGGGGGCCCAGCTGAAAGGGGTTGTCGGGGAGGGCGGCCCCTGCCTGGGGTCAAAGGGCGGGCGATCCGCGCGTGCGCAATCGGCGGCGGCGGCGGCGGCGGCGGCGGCGGCGGGGGCGGCCACGAGCTGGGGGTGGGGGGCGGGTAGGTGAAGGAGGCCAGGCGAGGAGAGGAAGGGGGCTGGAAGGTCTCCACCTTGGCGAGTCCAGCCGTGGAGGCGCATCTTGTGTGAGTGTGAGTGTGTGTGTGTGTGTGTGTGTGTGTATAGAGAGACAGCCCCCCACCCCGGCCCACCGCTCCCTGCCCGCCCCGCCCCGCCTGTCACCCCCGTCCCTCGGAGCCCGCCGGACCCGGCCGGTGAACTCAACAGGCCCGGCCCGGCGCGGGTCAGCGCCGGTGCGGGGCCTGGGGCGGGAGGAGGCGGCGGGGAAGCGCAGAGAGGCTCGGCTTCTTGAGCGGGGCAGGGGCGCCCTCCGCCGTCTAGGGCCACACCAACCTGAACGCGCCCGACCTCGTCTGGTCTCGGAAGCTAAGCAGGGTCGGGCCTGGTTAGTACTTGGATGGGAGACCGCCTGGGAATACCGGGTGCCGTAGGCTTCTTCTTTTTTTTTTTTTTTGTTTTGCCTCTTGTTCTGTCCCCTCTCTGGGAGCGAGGCGGCGGCCCGGGGTGGGGGTCACCCCCACCCTCAGCGCCCGCCGCGGTGCCTGGCGCCCCAGCCCGCACCGTGGGGCCTCCTCTTGTCCCAAGCCGCGACACCGCCGTCACGCGGCAGCATGCGTGGCTTCTGGACTGTCAGGTCTCAGACCAAAGGTCTGCTCTGTGGGAACCGACACGCTGGAGGAAACCTTGAGAGTCTGAGAGGGGAGGGAGTTCCAGAAGAAGGCCAGGATGTCATTTGGAGGGAGTATGTGACCAGAACTCGTCCCGTTGCTTTTGGGGTTCTATGGGCTACACGTAGGAATCTTTGGTGGTGGCACCTGATGTTGGGGGATCCGGAGTCGCACCCAGACCTGCTCCACAGGCCTCCTTTTACTTTTCTCTTCGGATTCATTATTTTTAAAAAGTGTCTCTTATCTCTATGATTGCATTTTCTTTTCTCTCTCTTTTCAAGCAGATGATGGGAGTCCAAGTATTAAGGTGACATGTGTTGCCCGTGCCCCCCTCCCCCCTGTGTTCTTATTCATTTACCTCTGATGTCGTTCCAGCGTATTGTGGGGGTACCAATGTTAAGGTCGGGTACGTTGCCCTCTCCCAGCCTCCCCCCTCGGGTCAGAGCCTCAAGTGCGCCCATGCCCCAGTCGGTGCGCACCCACCCCATTCCTAATGGAGGTGTATGCCCATCCCCTCCCCCCACCCGCCCGACACCCACCCGATGAAGGTGATTCCTCTGTGTCCACTTAGGTGTCCATCGGTTCGTACCCATTTGCTGGTGAGCGCGAGCACGTGGTGCTCGTGTGTCCATTCTTGGGCTACCTGGCTTACTGGAACGGGTTCCAGCTCTGGCCAGGAGAACCACGAGAGGTGCCCTCTCACCGCTGCTCCTCCTAGCTGAATAGCACTCCGTGGTGTCCACGCGCCACATTTCATTTACGCACTCGTGGGTCGATGGGCACTCGGGTCGCTTCCAGGTCTTTGCGATTGTGACTTGTGCCCTGACTCTAACCCTAACCCTTACCCAGCCCGTCTCCTCCTCGGCCCCTGCCTGACTGACTCCTTCCCGCCCGGCCTGTCACCTGTCACCGTCCTCTGCCCCTGCCTGACACGCTCCTCCCCGCCCGGGCCGTCACCGTCCTCGGCCCCTGCCTGACGGGGCTCCTCCGTCGCCTGGGCCTTCCAAGGGCTTGGTGTGGACGCTGGTTCCAGGACGCCCTCCCAGGAACCCGGTAGCAGGGCGGCCGCAGCGTCTCGCGCCACCCAACCGTCCGCCGGCCGGCGGCCGTCGCTAAGTGGCCTGCGGGGGACGTGCCCCCACTGTGGGGCGGGCGCCCAGCCTGGTGTCTTCTCCGAGGCCCCGTGGCTGCTTTCACCACCCCCGCAAGGGGAGAGCCGCGGAGGTGGGGACCGCCTCCTCGTGGGGACGTACACCCAGCTCTCCACGTCGGATTCCGGGGCTCTCTGTCCTGCCAGAAGGCCCAGCTGGCCTGCGGGTCCTTAGAGTGGCAAAAACATCCGAAAACTGAGATTGAGGGTCCGGTGGTTGTCTGCACTTTTGTGCTGGGCACCCCAGGGAGGCCCGGGGGCTGGCTGGACGACGCGGTCTGCTGGGCAGGGGGGGGGGTTTGGAGGAGCAACTGATGCCCTTTGCACTTTGGGTAGCAAGTGTCTGAGGTGTCTCTGAGCCCTGCGCCATGTCGGGGGTGGGGGGTGGGAGGTCGGTGGGGGTGGAGGAGCAGGAGGAGGAGGAGGAGGAGGTGGGAAGGGCCGTGGCCTGCAGTCGTCTTCCCGGGGTGGCTTCTTCCACAGGCTGCTTGGCCTGGGCTCCCTGCACCTGGGCCTTTGGAGGACTGGCCCTGTGCTTGCCAACGCTTCCCCTGCAGGGACCCAGAGCTGGGAGGTTGCATCTCTCAGCCCTGGGTCGGGCAGAGCCCCAGCGGGCCATGCCCACAACCTCTCTCAGCACGGGTCCCCCAGAAGGCTCCTTTGGGACCAGGATTCTCTTGCGGGTGACTCTTTAAGGTCTGGCCCCTGGATGGAGGGGCACCAGGAGTAGAGGAGCAGGAAGGGGAAGGGGGTGGCCATGCGAGGGGACACTTTCAGGCCAAGTCCCAGCTTCAGCCTGATCCTCCTGGGAACCCCGGGGTGTACGTCACACCTCCTGGTTGTCCCGCTCTGAGACAAGGAGCCGGGCTTCGCATTCCCCCAGCAGCCAGTCGTGGGCTGAGGACACCTGGGGCGTTGGGAACTCCCTGGCTTCTCCTTGGCTTAACATCTGGAGCTGCTTGTGAATCGTGCCGCCACACACACACCCGAGTGCAGGTGTCTTCTGCACAGACTGCGGGCCTCGCTCTTCTGAATGCCGCTAGCTCGCCACCCACCCACGGGTGAACCTGGTCAGGGTACTTTCTCTCGGGGGCAGACTCTGATCCTGGCGGGCTACCGGTGTTTCTGTTTGCTCGTTTCTTTCTTCCATTTCGGGAAAGGCTTCCTTACTGGGTGTGGAAATCTCCTATGCCTTTCCTCGCCTATTCTGTCAGCTTTAAAATTCTCTTTCAGTTGCCACCCTCACAGATGGATTAGGAAACTCTTTCCGGTGCACTCATTAGTGAAATGACCTCAATGAAGCTGGAATCCAATATCTAATGGCCGATTTTTAGCGAGTCCACACGCCAGGGTGGTCGGGGTCCAATGCAGCCCCGGCCAGGCCCAGGCCCCGGCCCCTTGGACTGGGCCACAGGAGGACGCAGAGGAGGGTCCCGGCCCCCCCGGTCGCGTTGCCGGCAGTTCTCCAAGGGCTTGGGCGTTTTCCAGAGGTAGGAGATGGAGGGGACTGATTTCTTCAGCGCCCCACAAACCACGCCACCCCACCCATGGGACACATCCCTAGAGAGAGAGAGAGACGCCCCATACACTCGCTCCCCTCCCCCATGCGCTGTGCCCCAGCCCGGGGCCCGGGGGAATAGGCGGCAGCCCACCCACAGGGTGGGGGGCCCAGCTGAAAGGGGTTGTCGGGGAGGGCGGCCCCTGCCTGGGGTCAAAGGGCGGGCGATCCGCGCGTGCGCAATCGGCGGCGGCGGCGGCGGCGGCGGCGGCGGCGGCGGCGGCGGGGGCGGCCACGAGCTGGGGGTGGGGGGCGGGTAGGTGAAGGAGGCCAGGCGAGGAGAGGAAGGGGGCTGGAAGGTCTCCACCTTGGCGAGTCCAGCCGTGGAGGCGCATCTTGTGTGAGTGTGAGTGTGTGTGTGTGTGTGTGTGTGTGTATAGAGAGACAGCCCCCCACCCCGGCCCACCGCTCCCTGCCCGCCCCGCCCCGCCTGTCACCCCCGTCCCTCGGAGCCCGCCGGACCCGGCCGGTGAACTCAACAGGCCCGGCCCGGCGCGGGTCAGCGCCGGTGCGGGGCCTGGGGCGGGAGGAGGCGGCGGGGAAGCGCAGAGAGGCTCGGCTTCTTGAGCGGGGCAGGGGCGCCCTCCGCCGTCTAGGGCCACACCACCCTGAACGCGCCCGACCTCGTCTGGTCTCGGAAGCTAAGCAGGGTCGGGCCTGGTTAGTACTTGGATGGGAGACCGCCTGGGAATACCGGGTGCCGTAGGCTTCTTCTTTTTTTTTTTTTTTGTTTTGCCTCTTGTTCTGTCCCCTCTCTGGGAGCGAGGCGGCGGCCCGGGGTGGGGGTCACCCCCACCCTCAGCGCCCGCCGCGGTGCCTGGCGCCCCAGCCCGCACCGTGGGGCCTCCTCTTGTCCCAAGCCGCGACACCGCCGTCACGCGGCAGCATGCGTGGCTTCTGGACTGTCAGGTCTCAGACCAAAGGTCTGCTCTGTGGGAACCGACACGCTGGAGGAAACCTTGAGAGTCTGAGAGGGGAGGGAGTTCCAGAAGAAGGCCAGGATGTCATTTGGAGGGAGTATGTGACCAGAACTCGTCCCGTTGCTTTTGGGGTTCTATGGGCTACACGTAGGAATCTTTGGTGGTGGCACCTGATGTTGGGGGATCCGGAGTCGCACCCAGACCTGCTCCACAGGCCTCCTTTTACTTTTCTCTTCGGATTCATTATTTTTAAAAAGTGTCTCTTATCTCTATGATTGCATTTTCTTTTCTCTCTCTTTTCAAGCAGATGATGGGAGTCCAAGTATTAAGGTGACATGTGTTGCCCGTGCCCCCCTCCCCCCTGTGTTCTTATTCATTTACCTCTGATGTCGTTCCAGCGTATTGTGGGGGTACCAATGTTAGGGTCGGGTACGTTGCCCTCTCCCTGCCTCCCCCCTCGGGTCAGAGCCTCAAGTGCGCCCATCCCCCAGTCGGTGCGCACCCACCCCATTCCTAATGGAGGTGTATGCCCATCCCCTCCCCCCACCCGCCCGACACCCACCCGATGAAGGTGATTCCTCTGTGTCCACTTAGGTGTCCATCGGTTCGTACCCATTTGCTGGTGAGCGCGAGCACGTGGTGCTCGTGTGTCCATTCTTGGGCTACCTGGCTTACTGGAACGGGTTCCAGCTCTGGCCAGGAGAACCACGAGAGGTGCCCTCTCACCGCTGCTCCTCCTAGCTGAATAGCACTCCGTGGTGTCCACGCGCCACATTTCATTTACGCACTCGTGGGTCGATGGGCACTCGGGTCGCTTCCAGGTCTTTGCGATTGTGACTTGTGCCCTGACTCTAACCCTAACCCTTACCCAGCCCGTCTCCTCCTCGGCCCCTGCCTGACTGACTCCTTCCCGCCCGGCCTGTCACCTGTCACCGTCCTCTGCCCCTGCCTGACACGCTCCTCCCCGCCCGGGCCGTCACCGTCCTCGGCCCCTGCCTGACGGGGCTCCTCCGTCGCCTGGGCCTTCCAAGGGCTTGGTGTGGACGCTGGTTCCAGGACGCCCTCCCAGGAACCCGGTAGCAGGGCGGCCGCAGCGTCTCGCGCCACCCAACCGTCCGCCGGCCGGCGGCCGTCGCTAAGTGGCCTGCGGGGGACGTGCCCCCACTGTGGGGCGGGCGCCCAGCCTGGTGTCTTCTCCGAGGCCCCGTGGCTGCTTTCACCCCCCCCCGCAAGGGGAGAGCCGCGGAGGTGGGGACCGCCTCCTCGTGGGGACGTACACCCAGCTCTCCACGTCGGATTCCGGGGCTCTCTGTCCTGCCAGAAGGCCCAGCTGGCCTGCGGGTCCTTAGAGTGGCAAAAACATCCGAAAACTGAGATTGAGGGTCCGGTGGTTGTCTGCACTTTTGTGCTGGGCACCCCAGGGAGGCCCGGGGGCTGGCTGGACGACGCGGTCTGCTGGGCAGGGGGGGGGGTTTGGAGGAGCAACTGATGCCCTTTGCACTTTGGGTAGCAAGTGTCTGAGGTGTCTCTGAGCCCTGCGCCATGTCGGGGGTGGGGGGTGGGAGGTCGGTGGGGGTGGAGGAGCAGGAGGAGGAGGAGGAGGAGGTGGGAAGGGCCGTGGCCTGCAGTCGTCTTCCCGGGGTGGCTTCTTCCACAGGCTGCTTGGCCTGGGCTCCCTGCACCTGGGCCTTTGGAGGACTGGCCCTGTGCTTGCCAACGCTTCCCCTGCAGGGACCCAGAGCTGGGAGGTTGCATCTCTCAGCCCTGGGTCGGGCAGAGCCCCAGCGGGCCATGCCCACAACCTCTCTCAGCACGGGTCCCCCAGAAGGCTCCTTTGGGACCAGGATTCTCTTGCGGGTGACTCTTTAAGGTCTGGCCCCTGGATGGAGGGGCACCAGGAGTAGAGGAGCAGGAAGGGGAAGGGGGTGGCCATGCGAGGGGACACTTTCAGGCCAAGTCCCAGCTTCAGCCTGATCCTCCTGGGAACCCCGGGGTGTACGTCACACCTCCTGGTTGTCCCGCTCTGAGACAAGGAGCCGGGCTTCGCATTCCCCCAGCAGCCAGTCGTGGGCTGAGGACACCTGGGGCGTTGGGAACTCCCTGGCTTCTCCTTGGCTTAACATCTGGAGCTGCTTGTGAATCGTGCCGCCACACACACACCCGAGTGCAGGTGTCTTCTGCACAGACTGCGGGCCTCGCTCTTCTGAATGCCGCTAGCTCGCCACCCACCCACGGGTGAACCTGGTCAGGGTACTTTCTCTCGGGGGCAGACTCTGATCCTGGCGGGCTACCGGTGTTTCTGTTTGCTCGTTTCTTTCTTCCATTTCGGGAAAGGCTTCCTTACTGGGTGTGGAAATCTCCTATGCCTTTCCTCGCCTATTCTGTCAGCTTTAAAATTCTCTTTCAGTTGCCACCCTCACAGATGGATTAGGAAACTCTTTCCGGTGCACTCATTAGTGAAATGACCTCAATGAAGCTGGAATCCAATATCTAATGGCCGATTTTTAGCGAGTCCACACGCCAGGGTGGTCGGGGTCCAATGCAGCCCCGGCCAGGCCCAGGCCCCGGCCCCTTGGACTGGGCCACAGGAGGACACAGAGGAGGGTCCCGGCCCCCCCGGTCGCGTTGCCGGCAGTTCTCCAAGGGCTTGGGCGTTTTCCAGAGGTAGGAGATGGAGGGGACTGATTTCTTCAGCGCCCCACAAACCACGCCACCCCACCCATGGGACACATCCCTAGAGAGAGAGAGAGACGCCCCATACACTCGCTCCCCTCCCCCATGCGCTGTGCCCCAGCCCGGGGCCCGGGGGAATAGGCGGCAGCCCACCCACAGGGTGGGGGGCCCAGCTGAAAGGGGTTGTCGGGGAGGGCGGCCCCTGCCTGGGGTCAAAGGGCGGGCGATCCGCGCGTGCGCAATCGGCGGCGGCGGCGGCGGCGGCGGCGGCGGCGGGGGCGGCCACGAGCTGGGGGTGGGGGGCGGGTAGGTGAAGGAGGCCAGGCGAGGAGAGGAAGGGGGCTGGAAGGTCTCCACCTTGGCGAGTCCAGCCGTGGAGGCGCATCTTGTGTGAGTGTGAGTGTGTGTGTGTGTGTGTGTGTGTGTATAGAGAGACAGCCCCCCACCCCGGCCCACCGCTCCCTGCCCGCCCCGCCCCGCCTGTCACCCCCGTCCCTCGGAGCCCGCCGGACCCGGCCGGTGAACTCAACAGGCCCGGCCCGGCGCGGGTCAGCGCCGGTGCGGGGCCTGGGGCGGGAGGAGGCGGCGGGGAAGCGCAGAGAGGCTCGGCTTCTTGAGCGGGGCAGGGGCGCCCTCCGCCATCTAGGGCCACACCACCCTGAACGCGCCCGACCTCGTCTGGTCTCGGAAGCTAAGCAGGGTCGGGCCTGGTTAGTACTTGGATGGGAGACCGCCTGGGAATACCGGGTGCCGTAGGCTTCTTCTTTTTTTTTTTTTTTGTTTTGCCTCTTGTTCTGTCCCCTCTCTGGGAGCGAGGCGGCGGCCCGGGGTGGGGGTCACCCCCACCCTCAGCGCCCGCCGCGGTGCCTGGCGCCCCAGCCCGCACCGTGGGGCCTCCTCTTGTCCCAAGCCGCGACACCGCCGTCACGCGGCAGCATGCGTGGCTTCTGGACTGTCAGGTCTCAGACCAAAGGTCTGCTCTGTGGGAACCGACACGCTGGAGGAAACCTTGAGAGTCTGAGAGGGGAGGGAGTTCCAGAAGAAGGCCAGGATGTCATTTGGAGGGAGTATGTGACCAGAACTCGTCCCGTTGCTTTTGGGGTTCTATGGGCTACACGTAGGAATCTTTGGTGGTGGCACCTGATGTTGGGGGATCCGGAGTCGCACCCAGACCTGCTCCACAGGCCTCCTTTTACTTTTCTCTTCGGATTCATTATTTTTAAAAAGTGTCTCTTATCTCTATGATTGCATTTTCTTTTCTCTCTCTTTTCAAGCAGATGATGGGAGTCCAAGTATTAAGGTGACATGTGTTGCCCGTGCCCCCCTCCCCCCTGTGTTCTTATTCATTTACCTCTGATGTCGTTCCAGCGTATTGTGGGGGTACCAATGTTAAGGTCGGGTACGTTGCCCTCTCCCAGCCTCCCCCCTCGGGTCAGAGCCTCAAGTGCGCCCATGCCCCAGTCGGTGCGCACCCACCCCATTCCTAATGGAGGTGTATGCCCATCCCCTCCCCCCACCCGCCCGACACCCACCCGATGAAGGTGATTCCTCTGTGTCCACTTAGGTGTCCATCGGTTCGTACCCATTTGCTGGTGAGCGCGAGCACGTGGTGCTCGTGTGTCCATTCTTGGGCTACCTGGCTTACTGGAACGGGTTCCAGCTCTGGCCAGGAGAACCACGAGAGGTGCCCTCTCACCGCTGCTCCTCCTAGCTGAATAGCACTCCGTGGTGTCCACGCGCCACATTTCATTTACGCACTCGTGGGTCGATGGGCACTCGGGTCGCTTCCAGGTCTTTGCGATTGTGACTTGTGCCCTGACTCTAACCCTAACCCTTACCCAGCCCGTCTCCTCCTCGGCCCCTGCCTGACTGACTCCTTCCCGCCCGGCCTGTCACCTGTCACCGTCCTCTGCCCCTGCCTGACACGCTCCTCCCCGCCCGGGCCGTCACCGTCCTCGGCCCCTGCCTGACGGGGCTCCTCCGTCGCCTGGGCCTTCCAAGGGCTTGGTGTGGACGCTGGTTCCAGGACGCCCTCCCAGGAACCCGGTAGCAGGGCGGCCGCAGCGTCTCGCGCCACCCAACCGTCCGCCGGCCGGCGGCCGTCGCTAAGTGGCCTGCGGGGGACGTGCCCCCACTGTGGGGCGGGCGCCCAGCCTGGTGTCTTCTCCGAGGCCCCGTGGCTGCTTTCACCCCCCCCCCCGCAAGGGGAGAGCCGCGGAGGTGGGGACCGCCTCCTCGTGGGGACGTACACCCAGCTCTCCACGTCGGATTCCGGGGCTCTCTGTCCTGCCAGAAGGCCCAGCTGGCCTGCGGGTCCTTAGAGTGGCAAAAACATCCGAAAACTGAGATTGAGGGTCCGGTGGTTGTCTGCACTTTTGTGCTGGGCACCCCAGGGAGGCCCGGGGGCTGGCTGGACGACGCGGTCTGCTGGGCAGGGGGGGGGGTTTGGAGGAGCAACTGATGCCCTTTGCACTTTGGGTAGCAAGTGTCTGAGGTGTCTCTGAGCCCTGCGCCATGTCGGGGGTGGGGGGTGGGAGGTCGGTGGGGGTGGAGGAGCAGGAGGAGGAGGAGGAGGAGGTGGGAAGGGCCGTGGCCTGCAGTCGTCTTCCCGGGGTGGCTTCTTCCACAGGCTGCTTGGCCTGGGCTCCCTGCACCTGGGCCTTTGGAGGACTGGCCCTGTGCTTGCCAACGCTTCCCCTGCAGGGACCCAGAGCTGGGAGGTTGCATCTCTCAGCCCTGGGTCGGGCAGAGCCCCAGCGGGCCATGCCCACAACCTCTCTCAGCACGGGTCCCCCAGAAGGCTCCTTTGGGACCAGGATTCTCTTGCGGGTGACTCTTTAAGGTCTGGCCCCTGGATGGAGGGGCACCAGGAGTAGAGGAGCAGGAAGGGGAAGGGGGTGGCCATGCGAGGGGACACTTTCAGGCCAAGTCCCAGCTTCAGCCTGATCCTCCTGGGAACCCCGGGGTGTACGTCACACCTCCTGGTTGTCCCGCTCTGAGACAAGGAGCCGGGCTTCGCATTCCCCCAGCAGCCAGTCGTGGGCTGAGGACACCTGGGGCGTTGGGAACTCCCTGGCTTCTCCTTGGCTTAACATCTGGAGCTGCTTGTGAATCGTGCCGCCACACACACACCCGAGTGCAGGTGTCTTCTGCACAGACTGCGGGCCTCGCTCTTCTGAATGCCGCTAGCTCGCCACCCACCCACGGGTGAACCTGGTCAGGGTACTTTCTCTCGGGGGCAGACTCTGATCCTGGCGGGCTACCGGTGTTTCTGTTTGCTCGTTTCTTTCTTCCATTTCGGGAAAGGCTTCCTTACTGGGTGTGGAAATCTCCTATGCCTTTCCTCGCCTATTCTGTCAGCTTTAAAATTCTCTTTCAGTTGCCACCCTCACAGATGGATTAGGAAACTCTTTCCGGTGCACTCATTAGTGAAATGACCTCAATGAAGCTGGAATCCAATATCTAATGGCCGATTTTTAGCGAGTCCACACGCCAGGGTGGTCGGGGTCCAATGCAGCCCCGGCCAGGCCCAGGCCCCGGCCCCTTGGACTGGGCCACAGGAGGACACAGAGGAGGGTCCCGGCCCCCCCGGTCGCGTTGCCGGCAGTTCTCCAAGGGCTTGGGCGTTTTCCAGAGGTAGGAGATGGAGGGGACTGATTTCTTCAGCGCCCCACAAACCACGCCACCCCACCCATGGGACACATCCCTAGAGAGAGAGAGAGACGCCCCATACACTCGCTCCCCTCCCC
The DNA here is from genome assembly GCF_040939455.1 of Microcebus murinus. Taxonomy (NCBI): domain Eukaryota; kingdom Metazoa; phylum Chordata; class Mammalia; order Primates; family Cheirogaleidae; genus Microcebus; species Microcebus murinus. The sequence goes on from NC_134118.1 coordinate 79,348,256, forward strand.
CATGCGCTGTGCCCCAGCCCGGGGCCCGGGGGAATAGGCGGCAGCCCACCCACAGGGTGGGGGGCCCAGCTGAAAGGGGTTGTCGGGGAGGGCGGCCCCTGCCTGGGGTCAAAGGGCGGGCGATCCGCGCGTGCGCAATCGGCGGCGGCGGCGGCGGGGGCGGCCACGAGCTGGGGGTGGGGGGCGGGTAGGTGAAGGAGGCCAGGCGAGGAGAGGAAGGGGGCTGGAAGGTCTCCACCTTGGCGAGTCCAGCCGTGGAGGCGCATCTTGTGTGAGTGTGAGTGTGAGTGTGTGTGTGTGTGTGTGTGTGTGTGTATAGAGAGACAGCCCCCCACCCCGGCCCACCGCTCCCTGCCCGCCCCGCCCCGCCTGTCACCCCCGTCCCTCGGAGCCCGCCGGACCCGGCCGGTGAACTCAACAGGCCCGGCCCGGCGCGGGTCAGCGCCGGTGCGGGGCCTGGGGCGGGAGGAGGCGGCGGGGAAGCGCAGAGAGGCTCGGCTTCTTGAGCGGGGCAGGGGCGCCCTCCGCCGTCTAGGGCCACACCACCCTGAACGCGCCCGACCTCGTCTGGTCTCGGAAGCTAAGCAGGGTCGGGCCTGGTTAGTACTTGGATGGGAGACCGCCTGGGAATACCGGGTGCCGTAGGCTTCTTCTTTTTTTTTTTTTTTGTTTTGCCTCTTGTTCTGTCCCCTCTCTGGGAGCGAGGCGGCGGCCCGGGGTGGGGGTCACCCCCACCCTCAGCGCCCGCCGCGGTGCCTGGCGCCCCAGCCCGCACCGTGGGGCCTCCTCTTGTCCCAAGCCGCGACACCGCCGTCACGCGGCAGCATGCGTGGCTTCTGGACTGTCAGGTCTCAGACCAAAGGTCTGCTCTGTGGGAACCGACACGCTGGAGGAAACCTTGAGAGTCTGAGAGGGGAGGGAGTTCCAGAAGAAGGCCAGGATGTCATTTGGAGGGAGTATGTGACCAGAACTCGTCCCGTTGCTTTTGGGGTTCTATGGGCTACACGTAGGAATCTTTGGTGGTGGCACCTGATGTTGGGGGATCCGGAGTCGCACCCAGACCTGCTCCACAGGCCTCCTTTTACTTTTCTCTTCGGATTCATTATTTTTAAAAAGTGTCTCTTATCTCTATGATTGCATTTTCTTTTCTCTCTCTTTTCAAGCAGATGATGGGAGTCCAAGTATTAAGGTGACATGTGTTGCCCGTGCCCCCCTCCCCCCTGTGTTCTTATTCATTTACCTCTGATGTCGTTCCAGCGTATTGTGGGGGTACCAATGTTAGGGTCGGGTACGTTGCCCTCTCCCTGCCTCCCCCCTCGGGTCAGAGCCTCAAGTGCGCCCATCCCCCAGTCGGTGCGCACCCACCCCATTCCTAATGGAGGTGTATGCCCATCCCCTCCCCCCACCCGCCCGACACCCACCCGATGAAGGTGATTCCTCTGTGTCCACTTAGGTGTCCATCGGTTCGTACCCATTTGCTGGTGAGCGCGAGCACGTGGTGCTCGTGTGTCCATTCTTGGGCTACCTGGCTTACTGGAACGGGTTCCAGCTCTGGCCAGGAGAACCACGAGAGGTGCCCTCTCACCGCTGCTCCTCCTAGCTGAATAGCACTCCGTGGTGTCCACGCGCCACATTTCATTTACGCACTCGTGGGTCGATGGGCACTCGGGTCGCTTCCAGGTCTTTGCGATTGTGACTTGTGCCCTGACTCTAACCCTAACCCTTACCCAGCCCGTCTCCTCCTCGGCCCCTGCCTGACTGACTCCTTCCCGCCCGGCCTGTCACCTGTCACCGTCCTCTGCCCCTGCCTGACACGCTCCTCCCCGCCCGGGCCGTCACCGTCCTCGGCCCCTGCCTGACGGGGCTCCTCCGTCGCCTGGGCCTTCCAAGGGCTTGGTGTGGACGCTGGTTCCAGGACGCCCTCCCAGGAACCCGGTAGCAGGGCGGCCGCAGCGTCTCGCGCCACCCAACCGTCCGCCGGCCGGCGGCCGTCGCTAAGTGGCCTGCGGGGGACGTGCCCCCACTGTGGGGCGGGCGCCCAGCCTGGTGTCTTCTCCGAGGCCCCGTGGCTGCTTTCACCCCCCCCCCGCAAGGGGAGAGCCGCGGAGGTGGGGACCGCCTCCTCGTGGGGACGTACACCCAGCTCTCCACGTCGGATTCCGGGGCTCTCTGTCCTGCCAGAAGGCCCAGCTGGCCTGCGGGTCCTTAGAGTGGCAAAAACATCCGAAAACTGAGATTGAGGGTCCGGTGGTTGTCTGCACTTTTGTGCTGGGCACCCCAGGGAGGCCCGGGGGCTGGCTGGACGACGCGGTCTGCTGGGCAGGGGGGGGGGTTTGGAGGAGCAACTGATGCCCTTTGCACTTTGGGTAGCAAGTGTCTGAGGTGTCTCTGAGCCCTGCGCCATGTCGGGGGTGGGGGGTGGGAGGTCGGTGGGGGTGGAGGAGCAGGAGGAGGAGGAGGAGGAGGTGGGAAGGGCCGTGGCCTGCAGTCGTCTTCCCGGGGTGGCTTCTTCCACAGGCTGCTTGGCCTGGGCTCCCTGCACCTGGGCCTTTGGAGGACTGGCCCTGTGCTTGCCAACGCTTCCCCTGCAGGGACCCAGAGCTGGGAGGTTGCATCTCTCAGCCCTGGGTCGGGCAGAGCCCCAGCGGGCCATGCCCACAACCTCTCTCAGCACGGGTCCCCCAGAAGGCTCCTTTGGGACCAGGATTCTCTTGCGGGTGACTCTTTAAGGTCTGGCCCCTGGATGGAGGGGCACCAGGAGTAGAGGAGCAGGAAGGGGAAGGGGGTGGCCATGCGAGGGGACACTTTCAGGCCAAGTCCCAGCTTCAGCCTGATCCTCCTGGGAACCCCGGGGTGTACGTCACACCTCCTGGTTGTCCCGCTCTGAGACAAGGAGCCGGGCTTCGCATTCCCCCAGCAGCCAGTCGTGGGCTGAGGACACCTGGGGCGTTGGGAACTCCCTGGCTTCTCCTTGGCTTAACATCTGGAGCTGCTTGTGAATCGTGCCGCCACACACACACCCGAGTGCAGGTGTCTTCTGCACAGACTGCGGGCCTCGCTCTTCTGAATGCCGCTAGCTCGCCACCCACCCACGGGTGAACCTGGTCAGGGTACTTTCTCTCGGGGGCAGACTCTGATCCTGGCGGGCTACCGGTGTTTCTGTTTGCTCGTTTCTTTCTTCCATTTCGGGAAAGGCTTCCTTACTGGGTGTGGAAATCTCCTATGCCTTTCCTCGCCTATTCTGTCAGCTTTAAAATTCTCTTTCAGTTGCCACCCTCACAGATGGATTAGGAAACTCTTTCCGGTGCACTCATTAGTGAAATGACCTCAATGAAGCTGGAATCCAATATCTAATGGCCGATTTTTAGCGAGTCCACACGCCAGGGTGGTCGGGGTCCAATGCAGCCCCGGCCAGGCCCAGGCCCCGGCCCCTTGGACTGGGCCACAGGAGGACGCAGAGGAGGGTCCCGGCCCCCCCGGTCGCGTTGCCGGCAGTTCTCCAAGGGCTTGGGCGTTTTCCAGAGGTAGGAGATGGAGGGGACTGATTTCTTCAGCGCCCCACAAACCACGCCACCCCACCCATGGGACACATCCCTAGAGAGAGAGAGAGACGCCCCATACACTCGCTCCCCTCCCCCATGCGCTGTGCCCCAGCCCGGGGCCCGGGGGAATAGGCGGCAGCCCACCCACAGGGTGGGGGGCCCAGCTGAAAGGGGTTGTCGGGGAGGGCGGCCCCTGCCTGGGGTCAAAGGGCGGGCGATCCGCGCGTGCGCAATCGGCGGCGGCGGCGGCGGCGGCGGCGGCGGCGGGGGCGGCCACGAGCTGGGGGTGGGGGGCGGGTAGGTGAAGGAGGCCAGGCGAGGAGAGGAAGGGGGCTGGAAGGTCTCCACCTTGGCGAGTCCAGCCGTGGAGGCGCATCTTGTGTGAGTGTGAGTGTGTGTGTGTGTGTGTGTGTGTGTATAGAGAGACAGCCCCCCACCCCGGCCCACCGCTCCCTGCCCGCCCCGCCCCGCCTGTCACCCCCGTCCCTCGGAGCCCGCCGGACCCGGCCGGTGAACTCAACAGGCCCGGCCCGGCGCGGGTCAGCGCCGGTGCGGGGCCTGGGGCGGGAGGAGGCGGCGGGGAAGCGCAGAGAGGCTCGGCTTCTTGAGCGGGGCAGGGGCGCCCTCCGCCGTCTAGGGCCACACCACCCTGAACGCGCCCGACCTCGTCTGGTCTCGGAAGCTAAGCAGGGTCGGGCCTGGTTAGTACTTGGATGGGAGACCGCCTGGGAATACCGGGTGCCGTAGGCTTCTTCTTTTTTTTTTTTTTTGTTTTGCCTCTTGTTCTGTCCCCTCTCTGGGAGCGAGGCGGCGGCCCGGGGTGGGGGTCACCCCCACCCTCAGCGCCCGCCGCGGTGCCTGGCGCCCCAGCCCGCACCGTGGGGCCTCCTCTTGTCCCAAGCCGCGACACCGCCGTCACGCGGCAGCATGCGTGGCTTCTGGACTGTCAGGTCTCAGACCAAAGGTCTGCTCTGTGGGAACCGACACGCTGGAGGAAACCTTGAGAGTCTGAGAGGGGAGGGAGTTCCAGAAGAAGGCCAGGATGTCATTTGGAGGGAGTATGTGACCAGAACTCGTCCCGTTGCTTTTGGGGTTCTATGGGCTACACGTAGGAATCTTTGGTGGTGGCACCTGATGTTGGGGGATCCGGAGTCGCACCCAGACCTGCTCCACAGGCCTCCTTTTACTTTTCTCTTCGGATTCATTATTTTTAAAAAGTGTCTCTTATCTCTATGATTGCATTTTCTTTTCTCTCTCTTTTCAAGCAGATGATGGGAGTCCAAGTATTAAGGTGACATGTGTTGCCCGTGCCCCCCTCCCCCCTGTGTTCTTATTCATTTACCTCTGATGTCGTTCCAGCGTATTGTGGGGGTACCAATGTTAGGGTCGGGTACGTTGCCCTCTCCCTGCCTCCCCCCTCGGGTCAGAGCCTCAAGTGCGCCCATCCCCCAGTCGGTGCGCACCCACCCCATTCCTAATGGAGGTGTATGCCCATCCCCTCCCCCCACCCGCCCGACACCCACCCGATGAAGGTGATTCCTCTGTGTCCACTTAGGTGTCCATCGGTTCGTACCCATTTGCTGGTGAGCGCGAGCACGTGGTGCTCGTGTGTCCATTCTTGGGCTACCTGGCTTACTGGAACGGGTTCCAGCTCTGGCCAGGAGAACCACGAGAGGTGCCCTCTCACCGCTGCTCCTCCTAGCTGAATAGCACTCCGTGGTGTCCACGCGCCACATTTCATTTACGCACTCGTGGGTCGATGGGCACTCGGGTCGCTTCCAGGTCTTTGCGATTGTGACTTGTGCCCTGACTCTAACCCTAACCCTTACCCAGCCCGTCTCCTCCTCGGCCCCTGCCTGACTGACTCCTTCCCGCCCGGCCTGTCACCTGTCACCGTCCTCTGCCCCTGCCTGACACGCTCCTCCCCGCCCGGGCCGTCACCGTCCTCGGCCCCTGCCTGACGGGGCTCCTCCGTCGCCTGGGCCTTCCAAGGGCTTGGTGTGGACGCTGGTTCCAGGACGCCCTCCCAGGAACCCGGTAGCAGGGCGGCCGCAGCGTCTCGCGCCACCCAACCGTCCGCCGGCCGGCGGCCGTCGCTAAGTGGCCTGCGGGGGACGTGCCCCCACTGTGGGGCGGGCGCCCAGCCTGGTGTCTTCTCCGAGGCCCCGTGGCTGCTTTCACCCCCCCCCCGCAAGGGGAGAGCCGCGGAGGTGGGGACCGCCTCCTCGTGGGGACGTACACCCAGCTCTCCACGTCGGATTCCGGGGCTCTCTGTCCTGCCAGAAGGCCCAGCTGGCCTGCGGGTCCTTAGAGTGGCAAAAACATCCGAAAACTGAGATTGAGGGTCCGGTGGTTGTCTGCACTTTTGTGCTGGGCACCCCAGGGAGGCCCGGGGGCTGGCTGGACGACGCGGTCTGCTGGGCAGGGGGGGGGGTTTGGAGGAGCAACTGATGCCCTTTGCACTTTGGGTAGCAAGTGTCTGAGGTGTCTCTGAGCCCTGCGCCATGTCGGGGGTGGGGGGTGGGAGGTCGGTGGGGGTGGAGGAGCAGGAGGAGGAGGAGGAGGAGGTGGGAAGGGCCGTGGCCTGCAGTCGTCTTCCCGGGGTGGCTTCTTCCACAGGCTGCTTGGCCTGGGCTCCCTGCACCTGGGCCTTTGGAGGACTGGCCCTGTGCTTGCCAACGCTTCCCCTGCAGGGACCCAGAGCTGGGAGGTTGCATCTCTCAGCCCTGGGTCGGGCAGAGCCCCAGCGGGCCATGCCCACAACCTCTCTCAGCACGGGTCCCCCAGAAGGCTCCTTTGGGACCAGGATTCTCTTGCGGGTGACTCTTTAAGGTCTGGCCCCTGGATGGAGGGGCACCAGGAGTAGAGGAGCAGGAAGGGGAAGGGGGTGGCCATGCGAGGGGACACTTTCAGGCCAAGTCCCAGCTTCAGCCTGATCCTCCTGGGAACCCCGGGGTGTACGTCACACCTCCTGGTTGTCCCGCTCTGAGACAAGGAGCCGGGCTTCGCATTCCCCCAGCAGCCAGTCGTGGGCTGAGGACACCTGGGGCGTTGGGAACTCCCTGGCTTCTCCTTGGCTTAACATCTGGAGCTGCTTGTGAATCGTGCCGCCACACACACACCCGAGTGCAGGTGTCTTCTGCACAGACTGCGGGCCTCGCTCTTCTGAATGCCGCTAGCTCGCCACCCACCCACGGGTGAACCTGGTCAGGGTACTTTCTCTCGGGGGCAGACTCTGATCCTGGCGGGCTACCGGTGTTTCTGTTTGCTCGTTTCTTTCTTCCATTTCGGGAAAGGCTTCCTTACTGGGTGTGGAAATCTCCTATGCCTTTCCTCGCCTATTCTGTCAGCTTTAAAATTCTCTTTCAGTTGCCACCCTCACAGATGGATTAGGAAACTCTTTCCGGTGCACTCATTAGTGAAATGACCTCAATGAAGCTGGAATCCAATATCTAATGGCCGATTTTTAGCGAGTCCACACGCCAGGGTGGTCGGGGTCCAATGCAGCCCCGGCCAGGCCCAGGCCCCGGCCCCTTGGACTGGGCCACAGGAGGACGCAGAGGAGGGTCCCGGCCCCCCCGGTCGCGTTGCCGGCAGTTCTCCAAGGGCTTGGGCGTTTTCCAGAGGTAGGAGATGGAGGGGACTGATTTCTTCAGCGCCCCACAAACCACGCCACCCCACCCATGGGACACATCCCTAGAGAGAGAGAGAGACGCCCCATACACTCGCTCCCCTCCCCCATGCGCTGTGCCCCAGCCCGGGGCCCGGGGGAATAGGCGGCAGCCCACCCACAGGGTGGGGGGCCCAGCTGAAAGGGGTTGTCGGGGAGGGCGGCCCCTGCCTGGGGTCAAAGGGCGGGCGATCCGCGCGTGCGCAATCGGCGGCGGCGGCGGCGGCGGCGGCGGCGGCGGCGGGGGCGGCCACGAGCTGGGGGTGGGGGGCGGGTAGGTGAAGGAGGCCAGGCGAGGAGAGGAAGGGGGCTGGAAGGTCTCCACCTTGGCGAGTCCAGCCGTGGAGGCGCATCTTGTGTGAGTGTGAGTGTGTGTGTGTGTGTGTGTGTGTGTATAGAGAGACAGCCCCCCACCCCGGCCCACCGCTCCCTGCCCGCCCCGCCCCGCCTGTCACCCCCGTCCCTCGGAGCCCGCCGGACCCGGCCGGTGAACTCAACAGGCCCGGCCCGGCGCGGGTCAGCGCCGGTGCGCGGCCTGGGGCGGGAGGAGGCGGCGGGGAAGCGCAGAGAGGCTCGGCTTCTTGAGCGGGGCAGGGGCGCCCTCCGCCGTCTAGGGCCACACCACCCTGAACGCGCCCGACCTCGTCTGGTCTCGGAAGCTAAGCAGGGTCGGGCCTGGTTAGTACTTGGATGGGAGACCGCCTGGGAATACCGGGTGCCGTAGGCTTCTTCTTTTTTTTTTTTTTTGTTTTGCCTCTTGTTCTGTCCCCTCTCTGGGAGCGAGGCGGCGGCCCGGGGTGGGGGTCACCCCCACCCTCAGCGCCCGCCGCGGTGCCTGGCGCCCCAGCCCGCACCGTGGGGCCTCCTCTTGTCCCAAGCCGCGACACCGCCGTCACGCGGCAGCATGCGTGGCTTCTGGACTGTCAGGTCTCAGACCAAAGGTCTGCTCTGTGGGAACCGACACGCTGGAGGAAACCTTGAGAGTCTGAGAGGGGAGGGAGTTCCAGAAGAAGGCCAGGATGTCATTTGGAGGGAGTATGTGACCAGAACTCGTCCCGTTGCTTTTGGGGTTCTATGGGCTACACGTAGGAATCTTTGGTGGTGGCACCTGATGTTGGGGGATCCGGAGTCGCACCCAGACCTGCTCCACAGGCCTCCTTTTACTTTTCTCTTCGGATTCATTATTTTTAAAAAGTGTCTCTTATCTCTATGATTGCATTTTCTTTTCTCTCTCTTTTCAAGCAGATGATGGGAGTCCAAGTATTAAGGTGACATGTGTTGCCCGTGCCCCCCTCCCCCCTGTGTTCTTATTCATTTACCTCTGATGTCGTTCCAGCGTATTGTGGGGGTACCAATGTTAGGGTCGGGTACGTTGCCCTCTCCCTGCCTCCCCCCTCGGGTCAGAGCCTCAAGTGCGCCCATCCCCCAGTCGGTGCGCACCCACCCCATTCCTAATGGAGGTGTATGCCCATCCCCTCCCCCCACCCGCCCGACACCCACCCGATGAAGGTGATTCCTCTGTGTCCACTTAGGTGTCCATCGGTTCGTACCCATTTGCTGGTGAGCGCGAGCACGTGGTGCTCGTGTGTCCATTCTTGGGCTACCTGGCTTACTGGAACGGGTTCCAGCTCTGGCCAGGAGAACCACGAGAGGTGCCCTCTCACCGCTGCTCCTCCTAGCTGAATAGCACTCCGTGGTGTCCACGCGCCACATTTCATTTACGCACTCGTGGGTCGATGGGCACTCGGGTCGCTTCCAGGTCTTTGCGATTGTGACTTGTGCCCTGACTCTAACCCTAACCCTTACCCAGCCCGTCTCCTCCTCGGCCCCTGCCTGACTGACTCCTTCCCGCCCGGCCTGTCACCTGTCACCGTCCTCTGCCCCTGCCTGACACGCTCCTCCCCGCCCGGGCCGTCACCGTCCTCGGCCCCTGCCTGACGGGGCTCCTCCGTCGCCTGGGCCTTCCAAGGGCTTGGTGTGGACGCTGGTTCCAGGACGCCCTCCCAGGAACCCGGTAGCAGGGCGGCCGCAGCGTCTCGCGCCACCCAACCGTCCGCCGGCCGGCGGCCGTCGCTAAGTGGCCTGCGGGGGACGTGCCCCCACTGTGGGGCGGGCGCCCAGCCTGGTGTCTTCTCCGAGGCCCCGTGGCTGCTTTCACCCCCCCCCCGCAAGGGGAGAGCCGCGGAGGTGGGGACCGCCTCCTCGTGGGGACGTACACCCAGCTCTCCACGTCGGATTCCGGGGCTCTCTGTCCTGCCAGAAGGCCCAGCTGGCCTGCGGGTCCTTAGAGTGGCAAAAACATCCGAAAACTGAGATTGAGGGTCCGGTGGTTGTCTGCACTTTTGTGCTGGGCACCCCAGGGAGGCCCGGGGGCTGGCTGGACGACGCGGTCTGCTGGGCAGGGGGGGGGGTTTGGAGGAGCAACTGATGCCCTTTGCACTTTGGGTAGCAAGTGTCTGAGGTGTCTCTGAGCCCTGCGCCATGTCGGGGGTGGGGGGTGGGAGGTCGGTGGGGGTGGAGGAGCAGGAGGAGGAGGAGGAGGAGGTGGGAAGGGCCGTGGCCTGCAGTCGTCTTCCCGGGGTGGCTTCTTCCACAGGCTGCTTGGCCTGGGCTCCCTGCACCTGGGCCTTTGGAGGACTGGCCCTGTGCTTGCCAACGCTTCCCCTGCAGGGACCCAGAGCTGGGAGGTTGCATCTCTCAGCCCTGGGTCGGGCAGAGCCCCAGCGGGCCATGCCCACAACCTCTCTCAGCACGGGTCCCCCAGAAGGCTCCTTTGGGACCAGGATTCTCTTGCGGGTGACTCTTTAAGGTCTGGCCCCTGGATGGAGGGGCACCAGGAGTAGAGGAGCAGGAAGGGGAAGGGGGTGGCCATGCGAGGGGACACTTTCAGGCCAAGTCCCAGCTTCAGCCTGATCCTCCTGGGAACCCCGGGGTGTACGTCACACCTCCTGGTTGTCCCGCTCTGAGACAAGGAGCCGGGCTTCGCATTCCCCCAGCAGCCAGTCGTGGGCTGAGGACACCTGGGGCGTTGGGAACTCCCTGGCTTCTCCTTGGCTTAACATCTGGAGCTGCTTGTGAATCGTGCCGCCACACACACACCCGAGTGCAGGTGTCTTCTGCACAGACTGCGGGCCTCGCTCTTCTGAATGCCGCTAGCTCGCCACCCACCCACGGGTGAACCTGGTCAGGGTACTTTCTCTCGGGGGCAGACTCTGATCCTGGCGGGCTACCGGTGTTTCTGTTTGCTCGTTTCTTTCTTCCATTTCGGGAAAGGCTTCCTTACTGGGTGTGGAAATCTCCTATGCCTTTCCTCGCCTATTCTGTCAGCTTTAAAATTCTCTTTCAGTTGCCACCCTCACAGATGGATTAGGAAACTCTTTCCGGTGCACTCATTAGTGAAATGACCTCAATGAAGCTGGAATCCAATATCTAATGGCCGATTTTTAGCGAGTCCACACGCCAGGGTGGTCGGGGTCCAATGCAGCCCCGGCCAGGCCCAGGCCCCGGCCCCTTGGACTGGGCCACAGGAGGACGCAGAGGAGGGTCCCGGCCCCCCCGGTCGCGTTGCCGGCAGTTCTCCAAGGGCTTGGGCGTTTTCCAGAGGTAGGAGATGGAGGGGACTGATTTCTTCAGCGCCCCACAAACCACGCCACCCCACCCATGGGACACATCCCTAGAGAGAGAGAGAGACGCCCCATACACTCGCTCCCCTCCCCCATGCGCTGTGCCCCAGCCCGGGGCCCGGGGGAATAGGCGGCAGCCCACCCACAGGGTGGGGGGCCCAGCTGAAAGGGGTTGTCGGGGAGGGCGGCCCCTGCCTGGGGTCAAAGGGCGGGCGATCCGCGCGTGCGCAATCGGCGGCGGCGGCGGCGGCGGCGGCGGCGGCGGGGGCGGCCACGAGCTGGGGGTGGGGGGCGGGTAGGTGAAGGAGGCCAGGCGAGGAGAGGAAGGGGGCTGGAAGGTCTCCACCTTGGCGAGTCCAGCCGTGGAGGCGCATCTTGTGTGAGTGTGAGTGTGTGTGTGTGTGTGTGTGTGTGTATAGAGAGACAGCCCCCCACCCCGGCCCACCGCTCCCTGCCCGCCCCGCCCCGCCTGTCACCCCCGTCCCTCGGAGCCCGCCGGACCCGGCCGGTGAACTCAACAGGCCCGGCCCGGCGCGGGTCAGCGCCGGTGCGGGGCCTGGGGCGGGAGGAGGCGGCGGGGAAGCGCAGAGAGGCTCGGCTTCTTGAGCGGGGCAGGGGCGCCCTCCGCCGTCTAGGGCCACACCACCCTGAACGCGCCCGACCTCGTCTGGTCTCGGAAGCTAAGCAGGGTCGGGCCTGGTTAGTACTTGGATGGGAGACCGCCTGGGAATACCGGGTGCCGTAGGCTTCTTCTTTTTTTTTTTTTTTGTTTTGCCTCTTGTTCTGTCCCCTCTCTGGGAGCGAGGCGGCGGCCCGGGGTGGGGGTCACCCCCACCCTCAGCGCCCGCCGCGGTGCCTGGCGCCCCAGCCCGCACCGTGGGGCCTCCTCTTGTCCCAAGCCGCGACACCGCCGTCACGCGGCAGCATGCGTGGCTTCTGGACTGTCAGGTCTCAGACCAAAGGTCTGCTCTGTGGGAACCGACACGCTGGAGGAAACCTTGAGAGTCTGAGAGGGGAGGGAGTTCCAGAAGAAGGCCAGGATGTCATTTGGAGGGAGTATGTGACCAGAACTCGTCCCGTTGCTTTTGGGGTTCTATGGGCTACACGTAGGAATCTTTGGTGGTGGCACCTGATGTTGGGGGATCCGGAGTCGCACCCAGACCTGCTCCACAGGCCTCCTTTTACTTTTCTCTTCGGATTCATTATTTTTAAAAAGTGTCTCTTATCTCTATGATTGCATTTTCTTTTCTCTCTCTTTTCAAGCAGATGATGGGAGTCCAAGTATTAAGGTGACATGTGTTGCCCGTGCCCCCCTCCCCCCTGTGTTCTTATTCATTTACCTCTGATGTCGTTCCAGCGTATTGTGGGGGTACCAATGTTAGGGTCGGGTACGTTGCCCTCTCCCTGCCTCCCCCCTCGGGTCAGAGCCTCAAGTGCGCCCATCCCCCAGTCGGTGCGCACCCACCCCATTCCTAATGGAGGTGTATGCCCATCCCCTCCCCCCACCCGCCCGACACCCACCCGATGAAGGTGATTCCTCTGTGTCCACTTAGGTGTCCATCGGTTCGTACCCATTTGCTGGTGAGCGCGAGCACGTGGTGCTCGTGTGTCCATTCTTGGGCTACCTGGCTTACTGGAACGGGTTCCAGCTCTGGCCAGGAGAACCACGAGAGGTGCCCTCTCACCGCTGCTCCTCCTAGCTGAATAGCACTCCGTGGTGTCCACGCGCCACATTTCATTTACGCACTCGTGGGTCGATGGGCACTCGGGTCGCTTCCAGGTCTTTGCGATTGTGACTTGTGCCCTGACTCTAACCCTAACCCTTACCCAGCCCGTCTCCTCCTCGGCCCCTGCCTGACTGACTCCTTCCCGCCCGGCCTGTCACCTGTCACCGTCCTCTGCCCCTGCCTGACACGCTCCTCCCCGCCCGGGCCGTCACCGTCCTCGGCCCCTGCCTGACGGGGCTCCTCCGTCGCCTGGGCCTTCCAAGGGCTTGGTGTGGACGCTGGTTCCAGGACGCCCTCCCAGGAACCCGGTAGCAGGGCGGCCGCAGCGTCTCGCGCCACCCAACCGTCCGCCGGCCGGCGGCCGTCGCTAAGTGGCCTGCGGGGGACGTGCCCCCACTGTGGGGCGGGCGCCCAGCCTGGTGTCTTCTCCGAGGCCCCGTGGCTGCTTTCACCCCCCCCCCGCAAGGGGAGAGCCGCGGAGGTGGGGACCGCCTCCTCGTGGGGACGTACACCCAGCTCTCCACGTCGGATTCCGGGGCTCTCTGTCCTGCCAGAAGGCCCAGCTGGCCTGCGGGTCCTTAGAGTGGCAAAAACATCCGAAAACTGAGATTGAGGGTCCGGTGGTTGTCTGCACTTTTGTGCTGGGCACCCCAGGGAGGCCCGGGGGCTGGCTGGACGACGCGGTCTGCTGGGCAGGGGGGGGGGTTTGGAGGAGCAACTGATGCCCTTTGCACTTTGGGTAGCAAGTGTCTGAGGTGTCTCTGAGCCCTGCGCCATGTCGGGGGTGGGGGGTGGGAGGTCGGTGGGGGTGGAGGAGCAGGAGGAGGAGGAGGAGGAGGTGGGAAGGGCCGTGGCCTGCAGTCGTCTTCCCGGGGTGGCTTCTTCCACAGGCTGCTTGGCCTGGGCTCCCTGCACCTGGGCCTTTGGAGGACTGGCCCTGTGCTTGCCAACGCTTCCCCTGCAGGGACCCAGAGCTGGGAGGTTGCATCTCTCAGCCCTGGGTCGGGCAGAGCCCCAGCGGGCCATGCCCACAACCTCTCTCAGCACGGGTCCCCCAGAAGGCTCCTTTGGGACCAGGATTCTCTTGCGGGTGACTCTTTAAGGTCTGGCCCCTGGATGGAGGGGCACCAGGAGTAGAGGAGCAGGAAGGGGAAGGGGGTGGCCATGCGAGGGGACACTTTCAGGCCAAGTCCCAGCTTCAGCCTGATCCTCCTGGGAACCCCGGGGTGTACGTCACACCTCCTGGTTGTCCCGCTCTGAGACAAGGAGCCGGGCTTCGCATTCCCCCAGCAGCCAGTCGTGGGCTGAGGACACCTGGGGCGTTGGGAACTCCCTGGCTTCTCCTTGGCTTAACATCTGGAGCTGCTTGTGAATCGTGCCGCCACACACACACCCGAGTGCAGGTGTCTTCTGCACAGACTGCGGGCCTCGCTCTTCTGAATGCCGCTAGCTCGCCACCCACCCACGGGTGAACCTGGTCAGGGTACTTTCTCTCGGGGGCAGACTCTGATCCTGGCGGGCTACCGGTGTTTCTGTTTGCTCGTTTCTTTCTTCCATTTCGGGAAAGGCTTCCTTACTGGGTGTGGAAATCTCCTATGCCTTTCCTCGCCTATTCTGTCAGCTTTAAAATTCTCTTTCAGTTGCCACCCTCACAGATGGATTAGGAAACTCTTTCCGGTGCACTCATTAGTGAAATGACCTCAATGAAGCTGGAATCCAATATCTAATGGCCGATTTTTAGCGAGTCCACACGCCAGGGTGGTCGGGGTCCAATGCAGCCCCGGCCAGGCCCAGGCCCCGGCCCCTTGGACTGGGCCACAGGAGGACGCAGAGGAGGGTCCCGGCCCCCCCGGTCGCGTTGCCGGCAGTTCTCCAAGGGCTTGGGCGTTTTCCAGAGGTAGGAGATGGAGGGGACTGATTTCTTCAGCGCCCCACAAACCACGCCACCCCACCCATGGGACACATCCCTAGAGAGAGAGAGAGACGCCCCATACACTCGCTCCCCTCCCCCATGCGCTGTGCCCCAGCCCGGGGCCCGGGGGAATAGGCGGCAGCCCACCCACAGGGTGGGGGGCCCAGCTGAAAGGGGTTGTCGGGGAGGGCGGCCCCTGCCTGGGGTCAAAGGGCGGGCGATCCGCGCGTGCGCAATCGGCGGCGGCGGCGGCGGCGGCGGCGGCGGCGGCGGGGGCGGCCACGAGCTGGGGGTGGGGGGCGGGTAGGTGAAGGAGGCCAGGCGAGGAGAGGAAGGGGGCTGGAAGGTCTCCACCTTGGCGAGTCCAGCCGTGGAGGCGCATCTTGTGTGAGTGTGAGTGTGTGTGTGTGTGTGTGTGTGTGTATAGAGAGACAGCCCCCCACCCCGGCCCACCGCTCCCTGCCCGCCCCGCCCCGCCTGTCACCCCCGTCCCTCGGAGCCCGCCGGACCCGGCCGGTGAACTCAACAGGCCCGGCCCGGCGCGGGTCAGCGCCGGTGCGCGGCCTGGGGCGGGAGGAGGCGGCGGGGAAGCGCAGAGAGGCTCGGCTTCTTGAGCGGGGCAGGGGCGCCCTCCGCCGTCTAGGGCCACACCACCCTGAACGCGCCCGACCTCGTCTGGTCTCGGAAGCTAAGCAGGGTCGGGCCTGGTTAGTACTTGGATGGGAGACCGCCTGGGAATACCGGGTGCCGTAGGCTTCTTCTTTTTTTTTTTTTTTGTTTTGCCTCTTGTTCTGTCCCCTCTCTGGGAGCGAGGCGGCGGCCCGGGGTGGGGGTCACCCCCACCCTCAGCGCCCGCCGCGGTGCCTGGCGCCCCAGCCCGCACCGTGGGGCCTCCTCTTGTCCCAAGCCGCGACACCGCCGTCACGCGGCAGCATGCGTGGCTTCTGGACTGTCAGGTCTCAGACCAAAGGTCTGCTCTGTGGGAACCGACACGCTGGAGGAAACCTTGAGAGTCTGAGAGGGGAGGGAGTTCCAGAAGAAGGCCAGGATGTCATTTGGAGGGAGTATGTGACCAGAACTCGTCCCGTTGCTTTTGGGGTTCTATGGGCTACACGTAGGAATCTTTGGTGGTGGCACCTGATGTTGGGGGATCCGGAGTCGCACCCAGACCTGCTCCACAGGCCTCCTTTTACTTTTCTCTTCGGATTCATTATTTTTAAAAAGTGTCTCTTATCTCTATGATTGCATTTTCTTTTCTCTCTCTTTTCAAGCAGATGATGGGAGTCCAAGTATTAAGGTGACATGTGTTGCCCGTGCCCCCCTCCCCCCTGTGTTCTTATTCATTTACCTCTGATGTCGTTCCAGCGTATTGTGGGGGTACCAATGTTAGGGTCGGGTACGTTGCCCTCTCCCTGCCTCCCCCCTCGGGTCAGAGCCTCAAGTGCGCCCATCCCCCAGTCGGTGCGCACCCACCCCATTCCTAATGGAGGTGTATGCCCATCCCCTCCCCCCACCCGCCCGACACCCACCCGATGAAGGTGATTCCTCTGTGTCCACTTAGGTGTCCATCGGTTCGTACCCATTTGCTGGTGAGCGCGAGCACGTGGTGCTCGTGTGTCCATTCTTGGGCTACCTGGCTTACTGGAACGGGTTCCAGCTCTGGCCAGGAGAACCACGAGAGGTGCCCTCTCACCGCTGCTCCTCCTAGCTGAATAGCACTCCGTGGTGTCCACGCGCCACATTTCATTTACGCACTCGTGGGTCGATGGGCACTCGGGTCGCTTCCAGGTCTTTGCGATTGTGACTTGTGCCCTGACTCTAACCCTAACCCTTACCCAGCCCGTCTCCTCCTCGGCCCCTGCCTGACTGACTCCTTCCCGCCCGGCCTGTCACCTGTCACCGTCCTCTGCCCCTGCCTGACACGCTCCTCCCCGCCCGGGCCGTCACCGTCCTCGGCCCCTGCCTGACGGGGCTCCTCCGTCGCCTGGGCCTTCCAAGGGCTTGGTGTGGACGCTGGTTCCAGGACGCCCTCCCAGGAACCCGGTAGCAGGGCGGCCGCAGCGTCTCGCGCCACCCAACCGTCCGCCGGCCGGCGGCCGTCGCTAAGTGGCCTGCGGGGGACGTGCCCCCACTGTGGGGCGGGCGCCCAGCCTGGTGTCTTCTCCGAGGCCCCGTGGCTGCTTTCACCCCCCCCCCGCAAGGGGAGAGCCGCGGAGGTGGGGACCGCCTCCTCGTGGGGACGTACACCCAGCTCTCCACGTCGGATTCCGGGGCTCTCTGTCCTGCCAGAAGGCCCAGCTGGCCTGCGGGTCCTTAGAGTGGCAAAAACATCCGAAAACTGAGATTGAGGGTCCGGTGGTTGTCTGCACTTTTGTGCTGGGCACCCCAGGGAGGCCCGGGGGCTGGCTGGACGACGCGGTCTGCTGGGCAGGGGGGGGGGTTTGGAGGAGCAACTGATGCCCTTTGCACTTTGGGTAGCAAGTGTCTGAGGTGTCTCTGAGCCCTGCGCCATGTCGGGGGTGGGGGGTGGGAGGTCGGTGGGGGTGGAGGAGCAGGAGGAGGAGGAGGAGGAGGTGGGAAGGGCCGTGGCCTGCAGTCGTCTTCCCGGGGTGGCTTCTTCCACAGGCTGCTTGGCCTGGGCTCCCTGCACCTGGGCCTTTGGAGGACTGGCCCTGTGCTTGCCAACGCTTCCCCTGCAGGGACCCAGAGCTGGGAGGTTGCATCTCTCAGCCCTGGGTCGGGCAGAGCCCCAGCGGGCCATGCCCACAACCTCTCTCAGCACGGGTCCCCCAGAAGGCTCCTTTGGGACCAGGATTCTCTTGCGGGTGACTCTTTAAGGTCTGGCCCCTGGATGGAGGGGCACCAGGAGTAGAGGAGCAGGAAGGGGAAGGGGGTGGCCATGCGAGGGGACACTTTCAGGCCAAGTCCCAGCTTCAGCCTGATCCTCCTGGGAACCCCGGGGTGTACGTCACACCTCCTGGTTGTCCCGCTCTGAGACAAGGAGCCGGGCTTCGCATTCCCCCAGCAGCCAGTCGTGGGCTGAGGACACCTGGGGCGTTGGGAACTCCCTGGCTTCTCCTTGGCTTAACATCTGGAGCTGCTTGTGAATCGTGCCGCCACACACACACCCGAGTGCAGGTGTCTTCTGCACAGACTGCGGGCCTCGCTCTTCTGAATGCCGCTAGCTCGCCACCCACCCACGGGTGAACCTGGTCAGGGTACTTTCTCTCGGGGGCAGACTCTGATCCTGGCGGGCTACCGGTGTTTCTGTTTGCTCGTTTCTTTCTTCCATTTCGGGAAAGGCTTCCTTACTGGGTGTGGAAATCTCCTATGCCTTTCCTCGCCTATTCTGTCAGCTTTAAAATTCTCTTTCAGTTGCCACCCTCACAGATGGATTAGGAAACTCTTTCCGGTGCACTCATTAGTGAAATGACCTCAATGAAGCTGGAATCCAATATCTAATGGCCGATTTTTAGCGAGTCCACACGCCAGGGTGGTCGGGGTCCAATGCAGCCCCGGCCAGGCCCAGGCCCCGGCCCCTTGGACTGGGCCACAGGAGGACGCAGAGGAGGGTCCCGGCCCCCCCGGTCGCGTTGCCGGCAGTTCTCCAAGGGCTTGGGCGTTTTCCAGAGGTAGGAGATGGAGGGGACTGATTTCTTCAGCGCCCCACAAACCACGCCACCCCACCCATGGGACACATCCCTAGAGAGAGAGAGAGACGCCCCATACACTCGCTCCCCTCCCCCATGCGCTGTGCCCCAGCCCGGGGCCCGGGGGAATAGGCGGCAGCCCACCCACAGGGTGGGGGGCCCAGCTGAAAGGGGTTGTCGGGGAGGGCGGCCCCTGCCTGGGGTCAAAGGGCGGGCGATCCGCGCGTGCGCAATCGGCGGCGGCGGCGGCGGCGGCGGCGGCGGCGGGGGCGGCCACGAGCTGGGGGTGGGGGGCGGGTAGGTGAAGGAGGCCAGGCGAGGAGAGGAAGGGGGCTGGAAGGTCTCCACCTTGGCGAGTCCAGCCGTGGAGGCGCATCTTGTGTGAGTGTGAGTGTGTGTGTGTGTGTGTGTGTGTGTATAGAGAGACAGCCCCCCACCCCGGCCCACCGCTCCCTGCCCGCCCCGCCCCGCCTGTCACCCCCGTCCCTCGGAGCCCGCCGGACCCGGCCGGTGAACTCAACAGGCCCGGCCCGGCGCGGGTCAGCGCCGGTGCGGGGCCTGGGGCGGGAGGAGGCGGCGGGGAAGCGCAGAGAGGCTCGGCTTCTTGAGCGGGGCAGGGGCGCCCTCCGCCGTCTAGGGCCACACCACCCTGAACGCGCCCGACCTCGTCTGGTCTCGGAAGCTAAGCAGGGTCGGGCCTGGTTAGTACTTGGATGGGAGACCGCCTGGGAATACCGGGTGCCGTAGGCTTCTTCTTTTTTTTTTTTTTTGTTTTGCCTCTTGTTCTGTCCCCTCTCTGGGAGCGAGGCGGCGGCCCGGGGTGGGGGTCACCCCCACCCTCAGCGCCCGCCGCGGTGCCTGGCGCCCCAGCCCGCACCGTGGGGCCTCCTCTTGTCCCAAGCCGCGACACCGCCGTCACGCGGCAGCATGCGTGGCTTCTGGACTGTCAGGTCTCAGACCAAAGGTCTGCTCTGTGGGAACCGACACGCTGGAGGAAACCTTGAGAGTCTGAGAGGGGAGGGAGTTCCAGAAGAAGGCCAGGATGTCATTTGGAGGGAGTATGTGACCAGAACTCGTCCCGTTGCTTTTGGGGTTCTATGGGCTACACGTAGGAATCTTTGGTGGTGGCACCTGATGTTGGGGGATCCGGAGTCGCACCCAGACCTGCTCCACAGGCCTCCTTTTACTTTTCTCTTCGGATTCATTATTTTTAAAAAGTGTCTCTTATCTCTATGATTGCATTTTCTTTTCTCTCTCTTTTCAAGCAGATGATGGGAGTCCAAGTATTAAGGTGACATGTGTTGCCCGTGCCCCCCTCCCCCCTGTGTTCTTATTCATTTACCTCTGATGTCGTTCCAGCGTATTGTGGGGGTACCAATGTTAGGGTCGGGTACGTTGCCCTCTCCCAGCCTCCCCCCTCGGGTCAGAGCCTCAAGTGCGCCCATGCCCCAGTCGGTGCGCACCCACCCCATTCCTAATGGAGGTGTATGCCCATCCCCTCCCCCCACCCGCCCGACACCCACCCGATGAAGGTGATTCCTCTGTGTCCACTTAGGTGTCCATCGGTTCGTACCCATTTGCTGGTGAGCGCGAGCACGTGGTGCTCGTGTGTCCATTCTTGGGCTACCTGGCTTACTGGAACGGGTTCCAGCTCTGGCCAGGAGAACCACGAGAGGTGCCCTCTCACCGCTGCTCCTCCTAGCTGAATAGCACTCCGTGGTGTCCACGCGCCACATTTCATTTACGCACTCGTGGGTCGATGGGCACTCGGGTCGCTTCCAGGTCTTTGCGATTGTGACTTGTGCCCTGACTCTAACCCTAACCCTTACCCAGCCCGTCTCCTCCTCGGCCCCTGCCTGACTGACTCCTTCCCGCCCGGCCTGTCACCTGTCACCGTCCTCTGCCCCTGCCTGACACGCTCCTCCCCGCCCGGGCCGTCACCGTCCTCGGCCCCTGCCTGACGGGGCTCCTCCGTCGCCTGGGCCTTCCAAGGGCTTGGTGTGGACGCTGGTTCCAGGACGCCCTCCCAGGAACCCGGTAGCAGGGCGGCCGCAGCGTCTCGCGCCACCCAACCGTCCGCCGGCCGGCGGCCGTCGCTAAGTGGCCTGCGGGGGACGTGCCCCCACTGTGGGGCGGGCGCCCAGCCTGGTGTCTTCTCCGAGGCCCCGTGGCTGCTTTCACCCCCCCCCCGCAAGGGGAGAGCCGCGGAGGTGGGGACCGCCTCCTCGTGGGGACGTACACCCAGCTCTCCACGTCGGATTCCGGGGCTCTCTGTCCTGCCAGAAGGCCCAGCTGGCCTGCGGGTCCTTAGAGTGGCAAAAACATCCGAAAACTGAGATTGAGGGTCCGGTGGTTGTCTGCACTTTTGTGCTGGGCACCCCAGGGAGGCCCGGGGGCTGGCTGGACGACGCGGTCTGCTGGGCAGGGGGGGGGGTTTGGAGGAGCAACTGATGCCCTTTGCACTTTGGGTAGCAAGTGTCTGAGGTGTCTCTGAGCCCTGCGCCATGTCGGGGGTGGGGGGTGGGAGGTCGGTGGGGGTGGAGGAGCAGGAGGAGGAGGAGGAGGAGGTGGGAAGGGCCGTGGCCTGCAGTCGTCTTCCCGGGGTGGCTTCTTCCACAGGCTGCTTGGCCTGGGCTCCCTGCACCTGGGCCTTTGGAGGACTGGCCCTGTGCTTGCCAACGCTTCCCCTGCAGGGACCCAGAGCTGGGAGGTTGCATCTCTCAGCCCTGGGTCGGGCAGAGCCCCAGCGGGCCATGCCCACAACCTCTCTCAGCACAGGTCCCCCAGAAGGCTCCTTTGGGACCAGGATTCTCTTGCGGGTGACTCTTTAAGGTCTGGCCCCTGGATGGAGGGGCACCAGGAGTAGAGGAGCAGGAAGGGGAAGGGGGTGGCCATGCGAGGGGACACTTTCAGGCCAAGTCCCAGCTTCAGCCTGATCCTCCTGGGAACCCCGGGGTGTACGTCACACCTCCTGGTTGTCCCGCTCTGAGACAAGGAGCCGGGCTTCGCATTCCCCCAGCAGCCAGTCGTGGGCTGAGGACACCTGGGGCGTTGGGAACTCCCTGGCTTCTCCTTGGCTTAACATCTGGAGCTGCTTGTGAATCGTGCCGCCACACACACACCCGAGTGCAGGTGTCTTCTGCACAGACTGCGGGCCTCGCTCTTCTGAATGCCGCTAGCTCGCCACCCACCCACGGGTGAACCTGGTCAGGGTACTTTCTCTCGGGGGCAGACTCTGATCCTGGCGGGCTACCGGTGTTTCTGTTTGCTCGTTTCTTTCTTCCATTTCGGGAAAGGCTTCCTTACTGGGTGTGGAAATCTCCTATGCCTTTCCTCGCCTATTCTGTCAGCTTTAAAATTCTCTTTCAGTTGCCACCCTCACAGATGGATTAGGAAACTCTTTCCGGTGCACTCATTAGTGAAATGACCTCAATGAAGCTGGAATCCAATATCTAATGGCCGATTTTTAGCGAGTCCACACGCCAGGGTGGTCGGGGTCCAATGCAGCCCCGGCCAGGCCCAGGCCCCGGCCCCTTGGACTGGGCCACAGGAGGACACAGAGGAGGGTCCCGGCCCCCCCGGTCGCGTTGCCGGCAGTTCTCCAAGGGCTTGGGCGTTTTCCAGAGGTAGGAGATGGAGGGGACTGATTTCTTCAGCGCCCCACAAACCACGCCACCCCACCCATGGGACACATCCCTAGAGAGAGAGAGAGACGCCCCATACACTCGCTCCCCTCCCCCATGCGCTGTGCCCCAGCCCGGGGCCCGGGGGAATAGGCGGCAGCCCACCCACAGGGTGGGGGGCCCAGCTGAAAGGGGTTGTCGGGGAGGGCGGCCCCTGCCTGGGGTCAAAGGGCGGGCGATCCGCGCGTGCGCAATCGGCGGCGGCGGCGGCGGGGGCGGCCACGAGCTGGGGGTGGGGGGCGGGTAGGTGAAGGAGGCCAGGCGAGGAGAGGAAGGGGGCTGGAAGGTCTCCACCTTGGCGAGTCCAGCCGTGGAGGCGCATCTTGTGTGAGTGTGAGTGTGAGTGTGTGTGTGTGTGTGTGTGTGTGTGTATAGAGAGACAGCCCCCCACCCCGGCCCACCGCTCCCTGCCCGCCCCGCCCCGCCTGTCACCCCCGTCCCTCGGAGCCCGCCGGACCCGGCCGGTGAACTCAACAGGCCCGGCCCGGCGCGGGTCAGCGCCGGTGCGGGGCCTGGGGCGGGAGGAGGCGGCGGGGAAGCGCAGAGAGGCTCGGCTTCTTGAGCGGGGCAGGGGCGCCCTCCGCCGTCTAGGGCCACACCACCCTGAACGCGCCCGACCTCGTCTGGTCTCGGAAGCTAAGCAGGGTCGGGCCTGGTTAGTACTTGGATGGGAGACCGCCTGGGAATACCGGGTGCCGTAGGCTTCTTCTTTTTTTTTTTTTTTGTTTTGCCTCTTGTTCTGTCCCCTCTCTGGGAGCGAGGCGGCGGCCCGGGGTGGGGGTCACCCCCACCCTCAGCGCCCGCCGCGGTGCCTGGCGCCCCAGCCCGCACCGTGGGGCCTCCTCTTGTCCCAAGCCGCGACACCGCCGTCACGCGGCAGCATGCGTGGCTTCTGGACTGTCAGGTCTCAGACCAAAGGTCTGCTCTGTGGGAACCGACACGCTGGAGGAAACCTTGAGAGTCTGAGAGGGGAGGGAGTTCCAGAAGAAGGCCAGGATGTCATTTGGAGGGAGTATGTGACCAGAACTCGTCCCGTTGCTTTTGGGGTTCTATGGGCTACACGTAGGAATCTTTGGTGGTGGCACCTGATGTTGGGGGATCCGGAGTCGCACCCAGACCTGCTCCACAGGCCTCCTTTTACTTTTCTCTTCGGATTCATTATTTTTAAAAAGTGTCTCTTATCTCTATGATTGCATTTTCTTTTCTCTCTCTTTTCAAGCAGATGATGGGAGTCCAAGTATTAAGGTGACATGTGTTGCCCGTGCCCCCCTCCCCCCTGTGTTCTTATTCATTTACCTCTGATGTCGTTCCAGCGTATTGTGGGGGTACCAATGTTAGGGTCGGGTACGTTGCCCTCTCCCTGCCTCCCCCCTCGGGTCAGAGCCTCAAGTGCGCCCATCCCCCAGTCGGTGCGCACCCACCCCATTCCTAATGGAGGTGTATGCCCATCCCCTCCCCCCACCCGCCCGACACCCACCCGATGAAGGTGATTCCTCTGTGTCCACTTAGGTGTCCATCGGTTCGTACCCATTTGCTGGTGAGCGCGAGCACGTGGTGCTCGTGTGTCCATTCTTGGGCTACCTGGCTTACTGGAACGGGTTCCAGCTCTGGCCAGGAGAACCACGAGAGGTGCCCTCTCACCGCTGCTCCTCCTAGCTGAATAGCACTCCGTGGTGTCCACGCGCCACATTTCATTTACGCACTCGTGGGTCGATGGGCACTCGGGTCGCTTCCAGGTCTTTGCGATTGTGACTTGTGCCCTGACTCTAACCCTAACCCTTACCCAGCCCGTCTCCTCCTCGGCCCCTGCCTGACTGACTCCTTCCCGCCCGGCCTGTCACCTGTCACCGTCCTCTGCCCCTGCCTGACACGCTCCTCCCCGCCCGGGCCGTCACCGTCCTCGGCCCCTGCCTGACGGGGCTCCTCCGTCGCCTGGGCCTTCCAAGGGCTTGGTGTGGACGCTGGTTCCAGGACGCCCTCCCAGGAACCCGGTAGCAGGGCGGCCGCAGCGTCTCGCGCCACCCAACCGTCCGCCGGCCGGCGGCCGTCGCTAAGTGGCCTGCGGGGGACGTGCCCCCACTGTGGGGCGGGCGCCCAGCCTGGTGTCTTCTCCGAGGCCCCGTGGCTGCTTTCACCCCCCCCCGCAAGGGGAGAGCCGCGGAGGTGGGGACCGCCTCCTCGTGGGGACGTACACCCAGCTCTCCACGTCGGATTCCGGGGCTCTCTGTCCTGCCAGAAGGCCCAGCTGGCCTGCGGGTCCTTAGAGTGGCAAAAACATCCGAAAACTGAGATTGAGGGTCCGGTGGTTGTCTGCACTTTTGTGCTGGGCACCCCAGGGAGGCCCGGGGGCTGGCTGGACGACGCGGTCTGCTGGGCAGGGGGGGGGGTTTGGAGGAGCAACTGATGCCCTTTGCACTTTGGGTAGCAAGTGTCTGAGGTGTCTCTGAGCCCTGCGCCATGTCGGGGGTGGGGGGTGGGAGGTCGGTGGGGGTGGAGGAGCAGGAGGAGGAGGAGGAGGAGGTGGGAAGGGCCGTGGCCTGCAGTCGTCTTCCCGGGGTGGCTTCTTCCACAGGCTGCTTGGCCTGGGCTCCCTGCACCTGGGCCTTTGGAGGACTGGCCCTGTGCTTGCCAACGCTTCCCCTGCAGGGACCCAGAGCTGGGAGGTTGCATCTCTCAGCCCTGGGTCGGGCAGAGCCCCAGCGGGCCATGCCCACAACCTCTCTCAGCACGGGTCCCCCAGAAGGCTCCTTTGGGACCAGGATTCTCTTGCGGGTGACTCTTTAAGGTCTGGCCCCTGGATGGAGGGGCACCAGGAGTAGAGGAGCAGGAAGGGGAAGGGGGTGGCCATGCGAGGGGACACTTTCAGGCCAAGTCCCAGCTTCAGCCTGATCCTCCTGGGAACCCCGGGGTGTACGTCACACCTCCTGGTTGTCCCGCTCTGAGACAAGGAGCCGGGCTTCGCATTCCCCCAGCAGCCAGTCGTGGGCTGAGGACACCTGGGGCGTTGGGAACTCCCTGGCTTCTCCTTGGCTTAACATCTGGAGCTGCTTGTGAATCGTGCCGCCACACACACACCCGAGTGCAGGTGTCTTCTGCACAGACTGCGGGCCTCGCTCTTCTGAATGCCGCTAGCTCGCCACCCACCCACGGGTGAACCTGGTCAGGGTACTTTCTCTCGGGGGCAGACTCTGATCCTGGCGGGCTACCGGTGTTTCTGTTTGCTCGTTTCTTTCTTCCATTTCGGGAAAGGCTTCCTTACTGGGTGTGGAAATCTCCTATGCCTTTCCTCGCCTATTCTGTCAGCTTTAAAATTCTCTTTCAGTTGCCACCCTCACAGATGGATTAGGAAACTCTTTCCGGTGCACTCATTAGTGAAATGACCTCAATGAAGCTGGAATCCAATATCTAATGGCCGATTTTTAGCGAGTCCACACGCCAGGGTGGTCGGGGTCCAATGCAGCCCCGGCCAGGCCCAGGCCCCGGCCCCTTGGACTGGGCCACAGGAGGACGCAGAGGAGGGTCCCGGCCCCCCCGGTCGCGTTGCCGGCAGTTCTCCAAGGGCTTGGGCGTTTTCCAGAGGTAGGAGATGGAGGGGACTGATTTCTTCAGCGCCCCACAAACCACGCCACCCCACCCATGGGACACATCCCTAGAGAGAGAGAGAGACGCCCCATACACTCGCTCCCCTCCCCCATGCGCTGTGCCCCAGCCCGGGGCCCGGGGGAATAGGCGGCAGCCCACCCACAGGGTGGGGGGCCCAGCTGAAAGGGGTTGTCGGGGAGGGCGGCCCCTGCCTGGGGTCAAAGGGCGGGCGATCCGCGCGTGCGCAATCGGCGGCGGCGGCGGCGGCGGCGGCGGCGGCGGGGGCGGCCACGAGCTGGGGGTGGGGGGCGGGTAGGTGAAGGAGGCCAGGCGAGGAGAGGAAGGGGGCTGGAAGGTCTCCACCTTGGCGAGTCCAGCCGTGGAGGCGCATCTTGTGTGAGTGTGAGTGTGTGTGTGTGTGTGTGTGTGTGTATAGAGAGACAGCCCCCCACCCCGGCCCACCGCTCCCTGCCCGCCCCGCCCCGCCTGTCACCCCCGTCCCTCGGAGCCCGCCGGACCCGGCCGGTGAACTCAACAGGCCCGGCCCGGCGCGGGTCAGCGCCGGTGCGGGGCCTGGGGCGGGAGGAGGCGGCGGGGAAGCGCAGAGAGGCTCGGCTTCTTGAGCGGGGCAGGGGCGCCCTCCGCCGTCTAGGGCCACACCACCCTGAACGCGCCCGACCTCGTCTGGTCTCGGAAGCTAAGCAGGGTCGGGCCTGGTTAGTACTTGGATGGGAGACCGCCTGGGAATACCGGGTGCCGTAGGCTTCTTCTTTTTTTTTTTTTTTGTTTTGCCTCTTGTTCTGTCCCCTCTCTGGGAGCGAGGCGGCGGCCCGGGGTGGGGGTCACCCCCACCCTCAGCGCCCGCCGCGGTGCCTGGCGCCCCAGCCCGCACCGTGGGGCCTCCTCTTGTCCCAAGCCGCGACACCGCCGTCACGCGGCAGCATGCGTGGCTTCTGGACTGTCAGGTCTCAGACCAAAGGTCTGCTCTGTGGGAACCGACACGCTGGAGGAAACCTTGAGAGTCTGAGAGGGGAGGGAGTTCCAGAAGAAGGCCAGGATGTCATTTGGAGGGAGTATGTGACCAGAACTCGTCCCGTTGCTTTTGGGGTTCTATGGGCTACACGTAGGAATCTTTGGTGGTGGCACCTGATGTTGGGGGATCCGGAGTCGCACCCAGACCTGCTCCACAGGCCTCCTTTTACTTTTCTCTTCGGATTCATTATTTTTAAAAAGTGTCTCTTATCTCTATGATTGCATTTTCTTTTCTCTCTCTTTTCAAGCAGATGATGGGAGTCCAAGTATTAAGGTGACATGTGTTGCCCGTGCCCCCCTCCCCCCTGTGTTCTTATTCATTTACCTCTGATGTCGTTCCAGCGTATTGTGGGGGTACCAATGTTAGGGTCGGGTACGTTGCCCTCTCCCTGCCTCCCCCCTCGGGTCAGAGCCTCAAGTGCGCCCATGCCCCAGTCGGTGCGCACCCACCCCATTCCTAATGGAGGTGTATGCCCATCCCCTCCCCCCACCCGCCCGACACCCACCCGATGAAGGTGATTCCTCTGTGTCCACTTAGGTGTCCATCGGTTCGTACCCATTTGCTGGTGAGCGCGAGCACGTGGTGCTCGTGTGTCCATTCTTGGGCTACCTGGCTTACTGGAACGGGTTCCAGCTCTGGCCAGGAGAACCACGAGAGGTGCCCTCTCACCGCTGCTCCTCCTAGCTGAATAGCACTCCGTGGTGTCCACGCGCCACATTTCATTTACGCACTCGTGGGTCGATGGGCACTCGGGTCGCTTCCAGGTCTTTGCGATTGTGACTTGTGCCCTGACTCTAACCCTAACCCTTACCCAGCCCGTCTCCTCCTCGGCCCCTGCCTGACTGACTCCTTCCCGCCCGGCCTGTCACCTGTCACCGTCCTCTGCCCCTGCCTGACACGCTCCTCCCCGCCCGGGCCGTCACCGTCCTCGGCCCCTGCCTGACGGGGCTCCTCCGTCGCCTGGGCCTTCCAAGGGCTTGGTGTGGACGCTGGTTCCAGGACGCCCTCCCAGGAACCCGGTAGCAGGGCGGCCGCAGCGTCTCGCGCCACCCAACCGTCCGCCGGCCGGCGGCCGTCGCTAAGTGGCCTGCGGGGGACGTGCCCCCACTGTGGGGCGGGCGCCCAGCCTGGTGTCTTCTCCGAGGCCCCGTGGCTGCTTTCCCCCCCCCCGCAAGGGGAGAGCCACGGAGGTGGGGACCGCCTCCTCGTGGGGACGTACACCCAGCTCTCCACGTCGGATTCCGGGGCTCTCTGTCCTGCCAGAAGGCCCAGCTGGCCTGCGGGTCCTTAGAGTGGCCAAAACATCCGAAAACTGAGATTGAGGGTCCGGTGGTTGTCTGCACTTTTGTGCTGGGCACCCCATGGAGGCCCGGGGGCTGGCTGGACGACGCGGTCTGCTGGGCAGGGGGGGGGTTTGGAGGAGCAACTGATGCCCTTTGCACTTTGGGTAGCAAGTGTCTGAGGTGTCTCTGAGCCATGCGCCATGTCGGGGGTGGGGGGTGGGAGGTCGGTGGGGGTGGAGGAGCAGGAGGAGGAGGAGGAGGAGGTGGGAAGGGCCGTGGCCTGCAGTCGTCTTCCCGGGGTGGCTTCTTCCACAGGCTGCTTGGCCTGGGCTCCCTGCACCTGGGCCTTTGGAGGACTGGCCCTGTGCTTGCCAACGCTTCCCCTGCAGGGACCCAGAGCTGGGAGGTTGCATCTCTCAGCCCTGGGTCGGGCAGAGCCCCAGCGGGCCATGCCCACAACCTCTCTCAGCACGGGTCCCCCAGATGGCTCCTTTGGGACCAGGATTCTCTTGCGGGTGACTCTTTAAGGTCTGGCCCCTGGATGGAGGGGCACCAGGAGTAGAGGAGCAGGAAGGGGAAGGGGGTGGCCATGCGAGGGGACACTTTCAGGCCAAGTCCCAGCTTCAGCCTGATCCTCCTGGGAACCCCGGGGTGTACGTCACACCTCCTGGTTGTCCCGCTCTGAGACAAGGAGCCGGGCTTCGCATTCCCCCAGCAGCCAGTCGTGGGCTGAGGACACCTGGGGCGTTGGGAACTCCCTGGCTTCTCCTTGGCTTAACATCTGGAGCTGCTTGTGAATCGTGCCGCCACACACACACCCGAGTGCAGGTGTCTTCTGCACAGACTGCGGGCCTCGCTCTTCTGAATGCCGCTAGCTCGCCACCCACCCACGGGTGAACCTGGTCAGGGTACTTTCTCTCGGGGGCAGACTCTGATCCTGGCGGGCTACCGGTGTTTCTGTTTGCTCGTTTCTTTCTTCCATTTCGGGAAAGGCTTCCTTACTGGGTGTGGAAATCTCCTATGCCTTTCCTCGCCTATTCTGTCAGCTTTAAAATTCTCTTTCAGTTGCCACCCTCACAGATGGATTAGGAAACTCTTTCCGGTGCACTCATTAGTGAAATGACCTCAATGAAGCTGGAATCCAATATCTAATGGCCGATTTTTAGCGAGTCCACACGCCAGGGTGGTCGGGGTCCAATGCAGCCCCGGCCAGGCCCAGGCCCCGGCCCCTTGGACTGGGCCACAGGAGGACGCAGAGGAGGGTCCCGGCCCCCCCGGTCGCGTTGCCGGCAGTTCTCCAAGGGCTTGGGCGTTTTCCAGAGGTAGGAGATGGAGGGGACTGATTTCTTCAGCGCCCCACAAACCACGCCACCCCACCCATGGGACACATCCCTAGAGAGAGAGAGAGACGCCCCATACACTCGCTCCCCTCCCCCATGCGCTGTGCCCCAGCCCGGGGCCCGGGGGAATAGGCGGCAGCCCACCCACAGGGTGGGGGGCCCAGCTGAAAGGGGTTGTCGGGGAGGGCGGCCCCTGCCTGGGGTCAAAGGGCGGGCGATCCGCGCGTGCGCAATCGGCGGCGGCGGCGGCGGCGGCGGCGGCGGCGGGGGCGGCCACGAGCTGGGGGTGGGGGGCGGGTAGGTGAAGGAGGCCAGGCGAGGAGAGGAAGGGGGCTGGAAGGTCTCCACCTTGGCGAGTCCAGCCGTGGAGGCGCATCTTGTGTGAGTGTGAGTGTGTGTGTGTGTGTGTGTGTGTGTATAGAGAGACAGCCCCCCACCCCGGCCCACCGCTCCCTGCCCGCCCCGCCCCGCCTGTCACCCCCGTCCCTCGGAGCCCGCCGGACCCGGCCGGTGAACTCAACAGGCCCGGCCCGGCGCGGGTCAGCGCCGGTGCGGGGCCTGGGGCGGGAGGAGGCGGCGGGGAAGCGCAGAGAGGCTCGGCTTCTTGAGCGGGGCAGGGGCGCCCTCCGCCGTCTAGGGCCACACCACCCTGAACGCGCCCGACCTCGTCTGGTCTCGGAAGCTAAGCAGGGTCGGGCCTGGTTAGTACTTGGATGGGAGACCGCCTGGGAATACCGGGTGCCGTAGGCTTCTTCTTTTTTTTTTTTTTTTGTTTTGCCTCTTGTTCTGTCCCCTCTCTGGGAGCGAGGCGGCGGCCCGGGGTGGGGGTCACCCCCACCCTCAGCGCCCGCCGCGGTGCCTGGCGCCCCAGCCCGCACCGTGGGGCCTCCTCTTGTCCCAAGCCGCGACACCGCCGTCACGCGGCAGCATGCGTGGCTTCTGGACTGTCAGGTCTCAGACCAAAGGTCTGCTCTGTGGGAACCGACACGCTGGAGGAAACCTTGAGAGTCTGAGAGGGGAGGGAGTTCCAGAAGAAGGCCAGGATGTCATTTGGAGGGAGTATGTGACCAGAACTCGTCCCGTTGCTTTTGGGGTTCTATGGGCTACACGTAGGAATCTTTGGTGGTGGCACCTGATGTTGGGGGATCCGGAGTCGCACCCAGACCTGCTCCACAGGCCTCCTTTTACTTTTCTCTTCGGATTCATTATTTTTAAAAAGTGTCTCTTATCTCTATGATTGCATTTTCTTTTCTCTCTCTTTTCAAGCAGATGATGGGAGTCCAAGTATTAAGGTGACATGTGTTGCCCGTGCCCCCCTCCCCCCTGTGTTCTTATTCATTTACCTCTGATGTCGTTCCAGCGTATTGTGGGGGTACCAATGTTAAGGTCGGGTACGTTGCCCTCTCCCAGCCTCCCCCCTCGGGTCAGAGCCTCAAGTGCGCCCATGCCCCAGTCGGTGCGCACCCACCCCATTCCTAATGGAGGTGTATGCCCATCCCCTCCCCCCACCCGCCCGACACCCACCCGATGAAGGTGATTCCTCTGTGTCCACTTAGGTGTCCATCGGTTCGTACCCATTTGCTGGTGAGCGCGAGCACGTGGTGCTCGTGTGTCCATTCTTGGGCTACCTGGCTTACTGGAACGGGTTCCAGCTCTGGCCAGGAGAACCACGAGAGGTGCCCTCTCACCGCTGCTCCTCCTAGCTGAATAGCACTCCGTGGTGTCCACGCGCCACATTTCATTTACGCACTCGTGGGTCGATGGGCACTCGGGTCGCTTCCAGGTCTTTGCGATTGTGACTTGTGCCCTGACTCTAACCCTAACCCTTACCCAGCCCGTCTCCTCCTCGGCCCCTGCCTGACTGACTCCTTCCCGCCCGGCCTGTCACCTGTCACCGTCCTCTGCCCCTGCCTGACACGCTCCTCCCCGCCCGGGCCGTCACCGTCCTCGGCCCCTGCCTGACGGGGCTCCTCCGTCGCCTGGGCCTTCCAAGGGCTTGGTGTGGACGCTGGTTCCAGGACGCCCTCCCAGGAACCCGGTAGCAGGGCGGCCGCAGCGTCTCGCGCCACCCAACCGTCCGCCGGCCGGCGGCCGTCGCTAAGTGGCCTGCGGGGGACGTGCCCCCACTGTGGGGCGGGCGCCCAGCCTGGTGTCTTCTCCGAGGCCCCGTGGCTGCTTTCACCCCCCCCCCGCAAGGGGAGAGCCGCGGAGGTGGGGACCGCCTCCTCGTGGGGACGTACACCCAGCTCTCCACGTCGGATTCCGGGGCTCTCTGTCCTGCCAGAAGGCCCAGCTGGCCTGCGGGTCCTTAGAGTGGCAAAAACATCCGAAAACTGAGATTGAGGGTCCGGTGGTTGTCTGCACTTTTGTGCTGGGCACCCCAGGGAGGCCCGGGGGCTGGCTGGACGACGCGGTCTGCTGGGCAGGGGGGGGGGTTTGGAGGAGCAACTGATGCCCTTTGCACTTTGGGTAGCAAGTGTCTGAGGTGTCTCTGAGCCCTGCGCCATGTCGGGGGTGGGGGGTGGGAGGTCGGTGGGGGTGGAGGAGCAGGAGGAGGAGGAGGAGGAGGTGGGAAGGGCCGTGGCCTGCAGTCGTCTTCCCGGGGTGGCTTCTTCCACAGGCTGCTTGGCCTGGGCTCCCTGCACCTGGGCCTTTGGAGGACTGGCCCTGTGCTTGCCAACGCTTCCCCTGCAGGGACCCAGAGCTGGGAGGTTGCATCTCTCAGCCCTGGGTCGGGCAGAGCCCCAGCGGGCCATGCCCACAACCTCTCTCAGCACGGGTCCCCCAGAAGGCTCCTTTGGGACCAGGATTCTCTTGCGGGTGACTCTTTAAGGTCTGGCCCCTGGATGGAGGGGCACCAGGAGTAGAGGAGCAGGAAGGGGAAGGGGGTGGCCATGCGAGGGGACACTTTCAGGCCAAGTCCCAGCTTCAGCCTGATCCTCCTGGGAACCCCGGGGTGTACGTCACACCTCCTGGTTGTCCCGCTCTGAGACAAGGAGCCGGGCTTCGCATTCCCCCAGCAGCCAGTCGTGGGCTGAGGACACCTGGGGCGTTGGGAACTCCCTGGCTTCTCCTTGGCTTAACATCTGGAGCTGCTTGTGAATCGTGCCGCCACACACACACCCGAGTGCAGGTGTCTTCTGCACAGACTGCGGGCCTCGCTCTTCTGAATGCCGCTAGCTCGCCACCCACCCACGGGTGAACCTGGTCAGGGTACTTTCTCTCGGGGGCAGACTCTGATCCTGGCGGGCTACCGGTGTTTCTGTTTGCTCGTTTCTTTCTTCCATTTCGGGAAAGGCTTCCTTACTGGGTGTGGAAATCTCCTATGCCTTTCCTCGCCTATTCTGTCAGCTTTAAAATTCTCTTTCAGTTGCCACCCTCACAGATGGATTAGGAAACTCTTTCCGGTGCACTCATTAGTGAAATGACCTCAATGAAGCTGGAATCCAATATCTAATGGCCGATTTTTAGCGAGTCCACACGCCAGGGTGGTCGGGGTCCAATGCAGCCCCGGCCAGGCCCAGGCCCCGGCCCCTTGGACTGGGCCACAGGAGGACACAGAGGAGGGTCCCGGCCCCCCCGGTCGCGTTGCCGGCAGTTCTCCAAGGGCTTGGGCGTTTTCCAGAGGTAGGAG
This sequence comes from Microcebus murinus, assembly GCF_040939455.1. Classification (NCBI taxonomy): domain Eukaryota; kingdom Metazoa; phylum Chordata; class Mammalia; order Primates; family Cheirogaleidae; genus Microcebus; species Microcebus murinus. The sequence goes on from NC_134118.1 coordinate 79,380,935, forward strand.
ATGGAGGGGACTGATTTCTTCAGCGCCCCACAAACCACGCCACCCCACCCATGGGACACATCCCTAGAGAGAGAGAGAGACGCCCCATACACTCGCTCCCCTCCCCCATGCGCTGTGCCCCAGCCCGGGGCCCGGGGGAATAGGCGGCAGCCCACCCACAGGGTGGGGGGCCCAGCTGAAAGGGGTTGTCGGGGAGGGCGGCCCCTGCCTGGGGTCAAAGGGCGGGCGATCCGCGCGTGCGCAATCGGCGGCGGCGGCGGCGGCGGCGGCGGGGGCGGCCACGAGCTGGGGGTGGGGGGCGGGTAGGTGAAGGAGGCCAGGCGAGGAGAGGAAGGGGGCTGGAAGGTCTCCACCTTGGCGAGTCCAGCCGTGGAGGCGCATCTTGTGTGAGTGTGAGTGTGTGTGTGTGTGTGTGTGTGTGTATAGAGAGACAGCCCCCCACCCCGGCCCACCGCTCCCTGCCCGCCCCGCCCCGCCTGTCACCCCCGTCCCTCGGAGCCCGCCGGACCCGGCCGGTGAACTCAACAGGCCCGGCCCGGCGCGGGTCAGCGCCGGTGCGGGGCCTGGGGCGGGAGGAGGCGGCGGGGAAGCGCAGAGAGGCTCGGCTTCTTGAGCGGGGCAGGGGCGCCCTCCGCCGTCTAGGGCCACACCACCCTGAACGCGCCCGACCTCGTCTGGTCTCGGAAGCTAAGCAGGGTCGGGCCTGGTTAGTACTTGGATGGGAGACCGCCTGGGAATACCGGGTGCCGTAGGCTTCTTCTTTTTTTTTTTTTTTGTTTTGCCTCTTGTTCTGTCCCCTCTCTGGGAGCGAGGCGGCGGCCCGGGGTGGGGGTCACCCCCACCCTCAGCGCCCGCCGCGGTGCCTGGCGCCCCAGCCCGCACCGTGGGGCCTCCTCTTGTCCCAAGCCGCGACACCGCCGTCACGCGGCAGCATGCGTGGCTTCTGGACTGTCAGGTCTCAGACCAAAGGTCTGCTCTGTGGGAACCGACACGCTGGAGGAAACCTTGAGAGTCTGAGAGGGGAGGGAGTTCCAGAAGAAGGCCAGGATGTCATTTGGAGGGAGTATGTGACCAGAACTCGTCCCGTTGCTTTTGGGGTTCTATGGGCTACACGTAGGAATCTTTGGTGGTGGCACCTGATGTTGGGGGATCCGGAGTCGCACCCAGACCTGCTCCACAGGCCTCCTTTTACTTTTCTCTTCGGATTCATTATTTTTAAAAAGTGTCTCTTATCTCTATGATTGCATTTTCTTTTCTCTCTCTTTTCAAGCAGATGATGGGAGTCCAAGTATTAAGGTGACATGTGTTGCCCGTGCCCCCCTCCCCCCTGTGTTCTTATTCATTTACCTCTGATGTCGTTCCAGCGTATTGTGGGGGTACCAATGTTAAGGTCGGGTACGTTGCCCTCTCCCAGCCTCCCCCCTCGGGTCAGAGCCTCAAGTGCGCCCATGCCCCAGTCGGTGCGCACCCACCCCATTCCTAATGGAGGTGTATGCCCATCCCCTCCCCCCACCCGCCCGACACCCACCCGATGAAGGTGATTCCTCTGTGTCCACTTAGGTGTCCATCGGTTCGTACCCATTTGCTGGTGAGCGCGAGCACGTGGTGCTCGTGTGTCCATTCTTGGGCTACCTGGCTTACTGGAACGGGTTCCAGCTCTGGCCAGGAGAACCACGAGAGGTGCCCTCTCACCGCTGCTCCTCCTAGCTGAATAGCACTCCGTGGTGTCCACGCGCCACATTTCATTTACGCACTCGTGGGTCGATGGGCACTCGGGTCGCTTCCAGGTCTTTGCGATTGTGACTTGTGCCCTGACTCTAACCCTAACCCTTACCCAGCCCGTCTCCTCCTCGGCCCCTGCCTGACTGACTCCTTCCCGCCCGGCCTGTCACCTGTCACCGTCCTCTGCCCCTGCCTGACACGCTCCTCCCCGCCCGGGCCGTCACCGTCCTCGGCCCCTGCCTGACGGGGCTCCTCCGTCGCCTGGGCCTTCCAAGGGCTTGGTGTGGACGCTGGTTCCAGGACGCCCTCCCAGGAACCCGGTAGCAGGGCGGCCGCAGCGTCTCGCGCCACCCAACCGTCCGCCGGCCGGCGGCCGTCGCTAAGTGGCCTGCGGGGGACGTGCCCCCACTGTGGGGCGGGCGCCCAGCCTGGTGTCTTCTCCGAGGCCCCGTGGCTGCTTTCACCCCCCCCCCCGCAAGGGGAGAGCCGCGGAGGTGGGGACCGCCTCCTCGTGGGGACGTACACCCAGCTCTCCACGTCGGATTCCGGGGCTCTCTGTCCTGCCAGAAGGCCCAGCTGGCCTGCGGGTCCTTAGAGTGGCAAAAACATCCGAAAACTGAGATTGAGGGTCCGGTGGTTGTCTGCACTTTTGTGCTGGGCACCCCAGGGAGGCCCGGGGGCTGGCTGGACGACGCGGTCTGCTGGGCAGGGGGGGGGGTTTGGAGGAGCAACTGATGCCCTTTGCACTTTGGGTAGCAAGTGTCTGAGGTGTCTCTGAGCCCTGCGCCATGTCGGGGGTGGGGGGTGGGAGGTCGGTGGGGGTGGAGGAGCAGGAGGAGGAGGAGGAGGAGGTGGGAAGGGCCGTGGCCTGCAGTCGTCTTCCCGGGGTGGCTTCTTCCACAGGCTGCTTGGCCTGGGCTCCCTGCACCTGGGCCTTTGGAGGACTGGCCCTGTGCTTGCCAACGCTTCCCCTGCAGGGACCCAGAGCTGGGAGGTTGCATCTCTCAGCCCTGGGTCGGGCAGAGCCCCAGCGGGCCATGCCCACAACCTCTCTCAGCACGGGTCCCCCAGAAGGCTCCTTTGGGACCAGGATTCTCTTGCGGGTGACTCTTTAAGGTCTGGCCCCTGGATGGAGGGGCACCAGGAGTAGAGGAGCAGGAAGGGGAAGGGGGTGGCCATGCGAGGGGACACTTTCAGGCCAAGTCCCAGCTTCAGCCTGATCCTCCTGGGAACCCCGGGGTGTACGTCACACCTCCTGGTTGTCCCGCTCTGAGACAAGGAGCCGGGCTTCGCATTCCCCCAGCAGCCAGTCGTGGGCTGAGGACACCTGGGGCGTTGGGAACTCCCTGGCTTCTCCTTGGCTTAACATCTGGAGCTGCTTGTGAATCGTGCCGCCACACACACACCCGAGTGCAGGTGTCTTCTGCACAGACTGCGGGCCTCGCTCTTCTGAATGCCGCTAGCTCGCCACCCACCCACGGGTGAACCTGGTCAGGGTACTTTCTCTCGGGGGCAGACTCTGATCCTGGCGGGCTACCGGTGTTTCTGTTTGCTCGTTTCTTTCTTCCATTTCGGGAAAGGCTTCCTTACTGGGTGTGGAAATCTCCTATGCCTTTCCTCGCCTATTCTGTCAGCTTTAAAATTCTCTTTCAGTTGCCACCCTCACAGATGGATTAGGAAACTCTTTCCGGTGCACTCATTAGTGAAATGACCTCAATGAAGCTGGAATCCAATATCTAATGGCCGATTTTTAGCGAGTCCACACGCCAGGGTGGTCGGGGTCCAATGCAGCCCCGGCCAGGCCCAGGCCCCGGCCCCTTGGACTGGGCCACAGGAGGACACAGAGGAGGGTCCCGGCCCCCCCGGTCGCGTTGCCGGCAGTTCTCCAAGGGCTTGGGCGTTTTCCAGAGGTAGGAGATGGAGGGGACTGATTTCTTCAGCGCCCCACAAACCACGCCACCCCACCCATGGGACACATCCCTAGAGAGAGAGAGAGACGCCCCATACACTCGCTCCCCTCCCCCATGCGCTGTGCCCCAGCCCGGGGCCCGGGGGAATAGGCGGCAGCCCACCCACAGGGTGGGGGGCCCAGCTGAAAGGGGTTGTCGGGGAGGGCGGCCCCTGCCTGGGGTCAAAGGGCGGGCGATCCGCGCGTGCGCAATCGGCGGCGGCGGCGGCGGGGGCGGCCACGAGCTGGGGGTGGGGGGCGGGTAGGTGAAGGAGGCCAGGCGAGGAGAGGAAGGGGGCTGGAAGGTCTCCACCTTGGCGAGTCCAGCCGTGGAGGCGCATCTTGTGTGAGTGTGAGTGTGTGTGTGTGTGTGTGTGTGTGTATAGAGAGACAGCCCCCCACCCCGGCCCACCGCTCCCTGCCCGCCCCGCCCCGCCTGTCACCCCCGTCCCTCGGAGCCCGCCGGACCCGGCCGGTGAACTCAACAGGCCCGGCCCGGCGCGGGTCAGCGCCGGTGCGGGGCCTGGGGCGGGAGGAGGCGGCGGGGAAGCGCAGAGAGGCTCGGCTTCTTGAGCGGGGCAGGGGCGCCCTCCGCCGTCTAGGGCCACACCACCCTGAACGCGCCCGACCTCGTCTGGTCTCGGAAGCTAAGCAGGGTCGGGCCTGGTTAGTACTTGGATGGGAGACCGCCTGGGAATACCGGGTGCCGTAGGCTTCTTCTTTTTTTTTTTTTTTGTTTTGCCTCTTGTTCTGTCCCCTCTCTGGGAGCGAGGCGGCGGCCCGGGGTGGGGGTCACCCCCACCCTCAGCGCCCGCCGCGGTGCCTGGCGCCCCAGCCCGCACCGTGGGGCCTCCTCTTGTCCCAAGCCGCGACACCGCCGTCACGCGGCAGCATGCGTGGCTTCTGGACTGTCAGGTCTCAGACCAAAGGTCTGCTCTGTGGGAACCGACACGCTGGAGGAAACCTTGAGAGTCTGAGAGGGGAGGGAGTTCCAGAAGAAGGCCAGGATGTCATTTGGAGGGAGTATGTGACCAGAACTCGTCCCGTTGCTTTTGGGGTTCTATGGGCTACACGTAGGAATCTTTGGTGGTGGCACCTGATGTTGGGGGATCCGGAGTCGCACCCAGACCTGCTCCACAGGCCTCCTTTTACTTTTCTCTTCGGATTCATTATTTTTAAAAAGTGTCTCTTATCTCTATGATTGCATTTTCTTTTCTCTCTCTTTTCAAGCAGATGATGGGAGTCCAAGTATTAAGGTGACATGTGTTGCCCGTGCCCCCCTCCCCCCTGTGTTCTTATTCATTTACCTCTGATGTCGTTCCAGCGTATTGTGGGGGTACCAATGTTAGGGTCGGGTACGTTGCCCTCTCCCTGCCTCCCCCCTCGGGTCAGAGCCTCAAGTGCGCCCATCCCCCAGTCGGTGCGCACCCACCCCATTCCTAATGGAGGTGTATGCCCATCCCCTCCCCCCACCCGCCCGACACCCACCCGATGAAGGTGATTCCTCTGTGTCCACTTAGGTGTCCATCGGTTCGTACCCATTTGCTGGTGAGCGCGAGCACGTGGTGCTCGTGTGTCCATTCTTGGGCTACCTGGCTTACTGGAACGGGTTCCAGCTCTGGCCAGGAGAACCACGAGAGGTGCCCTCTCACCGCTGCTCCTCCTAGCTGAATAGCACTCCGTGGTGTCCACGCGCCACATTTCATTTACGCACTCGTGGGTCGATGGGCACTCGGGTCGCTTCCAGGTCTTTGCGATTGTGACTTGTGCCCTGACTCTAACCCTAACCCTTACCCAGCCCGTCTCCTCCTCGGCCCCTGCCTGACTGACTCCTTCCCGCCCGGCCTGTCACCTGTCACCGTCCTCTGCCCCTGCCTGACACGCTCCTCCCCGCCCGGGCCGTCACCGTCCTCGGCCCCTGCCTGACGGGGCTCCTCCGTCGCCTGGGCCTTCCAAGGGCTTGGTGTGGACGCTGGTTCCAGGACGCCCTCCCAGGAACCCGGTAGCAGGGCGGCCGCAGCGTCTCGCGCCACCCAACCGTCCGCCGGCCGGCGGCCGTCGCTAAGTGGCCTGCGGGGGACGTGCCCCCACTGTGGGGCGGGCGCCCAGCCTGGTGTCTTCTCCGAGGCCCCGTGGCTGCTTTCACCCCCCCCCGCAAGGGGAGAGCCGCGGAGGTGGGGACCGCCTCCTCGTGGGGACGTACACCCAGCTCTCCACGTCGGATTCCGGGGCTCTCTGTCCTGCCAGAAGGCCCAGCTGGCCTGCGGGTCCTTAGAGTGGCAAAAACATCCGAAAACTGAGATTGAGGGTCCGGTGGTTGTCTGCACTTTTGTGCTGGGCACCCCAGGGAGGCCCGGGGGCTGGCTGGACGACGCGGTCTGCTGGGCAGGGGGGGGGGTTTGGAGGAGCAACTGATGCCCTTTGCACTTTGGGTAGCAAGTGTCTGAGGTGTCTCTGAGCCCTGCGCCATGTCGGGGGTGGGGGGTGGGAGGTCGGTGGGGGTGGAGGAGCAGGAGGAGGAGGAGGAGGAGGTGGGAAGGGCCGTGGCCTGCAGTCGTCTTCCCGGGGTGGCTTCTTCCACAGGCTGCTTGGCCTGGGCTCCCTGCACCTGGGCCTTTGGAGGACTGGCCCTGTGCTTGCCAACGCTTCCCCTGCAGGGACCCAGAGCTGGGAGGTTGCATCTCTCAGCCCTGGGTCGGGCAGAGCCCCAGCGGGCCATGCCCACAACCTCTCTCAGCACGGGTCCCCCAGAAGGCTCCTTTGGGACCAGGATTCTCTTGCGGGTGACTCTTTAAGGTCTGGCCCCTGGATGGAGGGGCACCAGGAGTAGAGGAGCAGGAAGGGGAAGGGGGTGGCCATGCGAGGGGACACTTTCAGGCCAAGTCCCAGCTTCAGCCTGATCCTCCTGGGAACCCCGGGGTGTACGTCACACCTCCTGGTTGTCCCGCTCTGAGACAAGGAGCCGGGCTTCGCATTCCCCCAGCAGCCAGTCGTGGGCTGAGGACACCTGGGGCGTTGGGAACTCCCTGGCTTCTCCTTGGCTTAACATCTGGAGCTGCTTGTGAATCGTGCCGCCACACACACACCCGAGTGCAGGTGTCTTCTGCACAGACTGCGGGCCTCGCTCTTCTGAATGCCGCTAGCTCGCCACCCACCCACGGGTGAACCTGGTCAGGGTACTTTCTCTCGGGGGCAGACTCTGATCCTGGCGGGCTACCGGTGTTTCTGTTTGCTCGTTTCTTTCTTCCATTTCGGGAAAGGCTTCCTTACTGGGTGTGGAAATCTCCTATGCCTTTCCTCGCCTATTCTGTCAGCTTTAAAATTCTCTTTCAGTTGCCACCCTCACAGATGGATTAGGAAACTCTTTCCGGTGCACTCATTAGTGAAATGACCTCAATGAAGCTGGAATCCAATATCTAATGGCCGATTTTTAGCGAGTCCACACGCCAGGGTGGTCGGGGTCCAATGCAGCCCCGGCCAGGCCCAGGCCCCGGCCCCTTGGACTGGGCCACAGGAGGACACAGAGGAGGGTCCCGGCCCCCCCGGTCGCGTTGCCGGCAGTTCTCCAAGGGCTTGGGCGTTTTCCAGAGGTAGGAGATGGAGGGGACTGATTTCTTCAGCGCCCCACAAACCACGCCACCCCACCCATGGGACACATCCCTAGAGAGAGAGAGAGACGCCCCATACACTCGCTCCCCTCCCCCATGCGCTGTGCCCCAGCCCGGGGCCCGGGGGAATAGGCGGCAGCCCACCCACAGGGTGGGGGGCCCAGCTGAAAGGGGTTGTCGGGGAGGGCGGCCCCTGCCTGGGGTCAAAGGGCGGGCGATCCGCGCGTGCGCAATCGGCGGCGGCAGCGGCGGCGGGGGCGGCCACGAGCTGGGGGTGGGGGGCGGGTAGGTGAAGGAGGCCAGGCGAGGAGAGGAAGGGGGCTGGAAGGTCTCCACCTTGGCGAGTCCAGCCGTGGAGGCGCATCTTGTGTGAGTGTGAGTGTGTGTGTGTGTGTGTGTGTGTGTATAGAGAGACAGCCCCCCACCCCGGCCCACCGCTCCCTGCCCGCCCCGCCCCGCCTGTCACCCCCGTCCCTCGGAGCCCGCCGGACCCGGCCGGTGAACTCAACAGGCCCGGCCCGGCGCGGGTCAGCGCCGGTGCGGGGCCTGGGGCGGGAGGAGGCGGCGGGGAAGCGCAGAGAGGCTCGGCTTCTTGAGCGGGGCAGGGGCGCCCTCCGCCGTCTAGGGCCACACCACCCTGAACGCGCCCGACCTCGTCTGGTCTCGGAAGCTAAGCAGGGTCGGGCCTGGTTAGTACTTGGATGGGAGACCGCCTGGGAATACCGGGTGCCGTAGGCTTCTTCTTTTTTTTTTTTTTTGTTTTGCCTCTTGTTCTGTCCCCTCTCTGGGAGCGAGGCGGCGGCCCGGGGTGGGGGTCACCCCCACCCTCAGCGCCCGCCGCGGTGCCTGGCGCCCCAGCCCGCACCGTGGGGCCTCCTCTTGTCCCAAGCCGCGACACCGCCGTCACGCGGCAGCATGCGTGGCTTCTGGACTGTCAGGTCTCAGACCAAAGGTCTGCTCTGTGGGAACCGACACGCTGGAGGAAACCTTGAGAGTCTGAGAGGGGAGGGAGTTCCAGAAGAAGGCCAGGATGTCATTTGGAGGGAGTATGTGACCAGAACTCGTCCCGTTGCTTTTGGGGTTCTATGGGCTACACGTAGGAATCTTTGGTGGTGGCACCTGATGTTGGGGGATCCGGAGTCGCACCCAGACCTGCTCCACAGGCCTCCTTTTACTTTTCTCTTCGGATTCATTATTTTTAAAAAGTGTCTCTTATCTCTATGATTGCATTTTCTTTTCTCTCTCTTTTCAAGCAGATGATGGGAGTCCAAGTATTAAGGTGACATGTGTTGCCCGTGCCCCCCTCCCCCCTGTGTTCTTATTCATTTACCTCTGATGTCGTTCCAGCGTATTGTGGGGGTACCAATGTTAAGGTCGGGTACGTTGCCCTCTCCCAGCCTCCCCCCTCGGGTCAGAGCCTCAAGTGCGCCCATGCCCCAGTCGGTGCGCACCCACCCCATTCCTAATGGAGGTGTATGCCCATCCCCTCCCCCCACCCGCCCGACACCCACCCGATGAAGGTGATTCCTCTGTGTCCACTTAGGTGTCCATCGGTTCGTACCCATTTGCTGGTGAGCGCGAGCACGTGGTGCTCGTGTGTCCATTCTTGGGCTACCTGGCTTACTGGAACGGGTTCCAGCTCTGGCCAGGAGAACCACGAGAGGTGCCCTCTCACCGCTGCTCCTCCTAGCTGAATAGCACTCCGTGGTGTCCACGCGCCACATTTCATTTACGCACTCGTGGGTCGATGGGCACTCGGGTCGCTTCCAGGTCTTTGCGATTGTGACTTGTGCCCTGACTCTAACCCTAACCCTTACCCAGCCCGTCTCCTCCTCGGCCCCTGCCTGACTGACTCCTTCCCGCCCGGCCTGTCACCTGTCACCGTCCTCTGCCCCTGCCTGACACGCTCCTCCCCGCCCGGGCCGTCACCGTCCTCGGCCCCTGCCTGACGGGGCTCCTCCGTCGCCTGGGCCTTCCAAGGGCTTGGTGTGGACGCTGGTTCCAGGACGCCCTCCCAGGAACCCGGTAGCAGGGCGGCCGCAGCGTCTCGCGCCACCCAACCGTCCGCCGGCCGGCGGCCGTCGCTAAGTGGCCTGCGGGGGACGTGCCCCCACTGTGGGGCGGGCGCCCAGCCTGGTGTCTTCTCCGAGGCCCCGTGGCTGCTTTCACCCCCCCCCGCAAGGGGAGAGCCGCGGAGGTGGGGACCGCCTCCTCGTGGGGACGTACACCCAGCTCTCCACGTCGGATTCCGGGGCTCTCTGTCCTGCCAGAAGGCCCAGCTGGCCTGCGGGTCCTTAGAGTGGCAAAAACATCCGAAAACTGAGATTGAGGGTCCGGTGGTTGTCTGCACTTTTGTGCTGGGCACCCCAGGGAGGCCCGGGGGCTGGCTGGACGACGCGGTCTGCTGGGCAGGGGGGGGGGTTTGGAGGAGCAACTGATGCCCTTTGCACTTTGGGTAGCAAGTGTCTGAGGTGTCTCTGAGCCCTGCGCCATGTCGGGGGTGGGGGGTGGGAGGTCGGTGGGGGTGGAGGAGCAGGAGGAGGAGGAGGAGGAGGTGGGAAGGGCCGTGGCCTGCAGTCGTCTTCCCGGGGTGGCTTCTTCCACAGGCTGCTTGGCCTGGGCTCCCTGCACCTGGGCCTTTGGAGGACTGGCCCTGTGCTTGCCAACGCTTCCCCTGCAGGGACCCAGAGCTGGGAGGTTGCATCTCTCAGCCCTGGGTCGGGCAGAGCCCCAGCGGGCCATGCCCACAACCTCTCTCAGCACGGGTCCCCCAGAAGGCTCCTTTGGGACCAGGATTCTCTTGCGGGTGACTCTTTAAGGTCTGGCCCCTGGATGGAGGGGCACCAGGAGTAGAGGAGCAGGAAGGGGAAGGGGGTGGCCATGCGAGGGGACACTTTCAGGCCAAGTCCCAGCTTCAGCCTGATCCTCCTGGGAACCCCGGGGTGTACGTCACACCTCCTGGTTGTCCCGCTCTGAGACAAGGAGCCGGGCTTCGCATTCCCCCAGCAGCCAGTCGTGGGCTGAGGACACCTGGGGCGTTGGGAACTCCCTGGCTTCTCCTTGGCTTAACATCTGGAGCTGCTTGTGAATCGTGCCGCCACACACACACCCGAGTGCAGGTGTCTTCTGCACAGACTGCGGGCCTCGCTCTTCTGAATGCCGCTAGCTCGCCACCCACCCACGGGTGAACCTGGTCAGGGTACTTTCTCTCGGGGGCAGACTCTGATCCTGGCGGGCTACCGGTGTTTCTGTTTGCTCGTTTCTTTCTTCCATTTCGGGAAAGGCTTCCTTACTGGGTGTGGAAATCTCCTATGCCTTTCCTCGCCTATTCTGTCAGCTTTAAAATTCTCTTTCAGTTGCCACCCTCACAGATGGATTAGGAAACTCTTTCCGGTGCACTCATTAGTGAAATGACCTCAATGAAGCTGGAATCCAATATCTAATGGCCGATTTTTAGCGAGTCCACACGCCAGGGTGGTCGGGGTCCAATGCAGCCCCGGCCAGGCCCAGGCCCCGGCCCCTTGGACTGGGCCACAGGAGGACACAGAGGAGGGTCCCGGCCCCCCCGGTCGCGTTGCCGGCAGTTCTCCAAGGGCTTGGGCGTTTTCCAGAGGTAGGAGATGGAGGGGACTGATTTCTTCAGCGCCCCACAAACCACGCCACCCCACCCATGGGACACATCCCTAGAGAGAGAGAGAGACGCCCCATACACTCGCTCCCCTCCCCCATGCGCTGTGCCCCAGCCCGGGGCCCGGGGGAATAGGCGGCAGCCCACCCACAGGGTGGGGGGCCCAGCTGAAAGGGGTTGTCGGGGAGGGCGGCCCCTGCCTGGGGTCAAAGGGCGGGCGATCCGCGCGTGCGCAATCGGCGGCGGCGGCGGCGGCGGCGGCGGCGGCGGGGGCGGCCACGAGCTGGGGGTGGGGGGCGGGTAGGTGAAGGAGGCCAGGCGAGGAGAGGAAGGGGGCTGGAAGGTCTCCACCTTGGCGAGTCCAGCCGTGGAGGCGCATCTTGTGTGAGTGTGAGTGTGTGTGTGTGTGTGTGTGTGTGTATAGAGAGACAGCCCCCCACCCCGGCCCACCGCTCCCTGCCCGCCCCGCCCCGCCTGTCACCCCCGTCCCTCGGAGCCCGCCGGACCCGGCCGGTGAACTCAACAGGCCCGGCCCGGCGCGGGTCAGCGCCGGTGCGGGGCCTGGGGCGGGAGGAGGCGGCGGGGAAGCGCAGAGAGGCTCGGCTTCTTGAGCGGGGCAGGGGCGCCCTCCGCCGTCTAGGGCCACACCACCCTGAACGCGCCCGACCTCGTCTGGTCTCGGAAGCTAAGCAGGGTCGGGCCTGGTTAGTACTTGGATGGGAGACCGCCTGGGAATACCGGGTGCCGTAGGCTTCTTCTTTTTTTTTTTTTTTGTTTTGCCTCTTGTTCTGTCCCCTCTCTGGGAGCGAGGCGGCGGCCCGGGGTGGGGGTCACCCCCACCCTCAGCGCCCGCCGCGGTGCCTGGCGCCCCAGCCCGCACCGTGGGGCCTCCTCTTGTCCCAAGCCGCGACACCGCCGTCACGCGGCAGCATGCGTGGCTTCTGGACTGTCAGGTCTCAGACCAAAGGTCTGCTCTGTGGGAACCGACACGCTGGAGGAAACCTTGAGAGTCTGAGAGGGGAGGGAGTTCCAGAAGAAGGCCAGGATGTCATTTGGAGGGAGTATGTGACCAGAACTCGTCCCGTTGCTTTTGGGGTTCTATGGGCTACACGTAGGAATCTTTGGTGGTGGCACCTGATGTTGGGGGATCCGGAGTCGCACCCAGACCTGCTCCACAGGCCTCCTTTTACTTTTCTCTTCGGATTCATTATTTTTAAAAAGTGTCTCTTATCTCTATGATTGCATTTTCTTTTCTCTCTCTTTTCAAGCAGATGATGGGAGTCCAAGTATTAAGGTGACATGTGTTGCCCGTGCCCCCCTCCCCCCTGTGTTCTTATTCATTTACCTCTGATGTCGTTCCAGCGTATTGTGGGGGTACCAATGTTAAGGTCGGGTACGTTGCCCTCTCCCAGCCTCCCCCCTCGGGTCAGAGCCTCAAGTGCGCCCATGCCCCAGTCGGTGCGCACCCACCCCATTCCTAATGGAGGTGTATGCCCATCCCCTCCCCCCACCCGCCCGACACCCACCCGATGAAGGTGATTCCTCTGTGTCCACTTAGGTGTCCATCGGTTCGTACCCATTTGCTGGTGAGCGCGAGCACGTGGTGCTCGTGTGTCCATTCTTGGGCTACCTGGCTTACTGGAACGGGTTCCAGCTCTGGCCAGGAGAACCACGAGAGGTGCCCTCTCACCGCTGCTCCTCCTAGCTGAATAGCACTCCGTGGTGTCCACGCGCCACATTTCATTTACGCACTCGTGGGTCGATGGGCACTCGGGTCGCTTCCAGGTCTTTGCGATTGTGACTTGTGCCCTGACTCTAACCCTAACCCTTACCCAGCCCGTCTCCTCCTCGGCCCCTGCCTGACTGACTCCTTCCCGCCCGGCCTGTCACCTGTCACCGTCCTCTGCCCCTGCCTGACACGCTCCTCCCCGCCCGGGCCGTCACCGTCCTCGGCCCCTGCCTGACGGGGCTCCTCCGTCGCCTGGGCCTTCCAAGGGCTTGGTGTGGACGCTGGTTCCAGGACGCCCTCCCAGGAACCCGGTAGCAGGGCGGCCGCAGCGTCTCGCGCCACCCAACCGTCCGCCGGCCGGCGGCCGTCGCTAAGTGGCCTGCGGGGGACGTGCCCCCACTGTGGGGCGGGCGCCCAGCCTGGTGTCTTCTCCGAGGCCCCGTGGCTGCTTTCACCCCCCCCCGCAAGGGGAGAGCCGCGGAGGTGGGGACCGCCTCCTCGTGGGGACGTACACCCAGCTCTCCACGTCGGATTCCGGGGCTCTCTGTCCTGCCAGAAGGCCCAGCTGGCCTGCGGGTCCTTAGAGTGGCAAAAACATCCGAAAACTGAGATTGAGGGTCCGGTGGTTGTCTGCACTTTTGTGCTGGGCACCCCAGGGAGGCCCGGGGGCTGGCTGGACGACGCGGTCTGCTGGGCAGGGGGGGGGGTTTGGAGGAGCAACTGATGCCCTTTGCACTTTGGGTAGCAAGTGTCTGAGGTGTCTCTGAGCCCTGCGCCATGTCGGGGGTGGGGGGTGGGAGGTCGGTGGGGGTGGAGGAGCAGGAGGAGGAGGAGGAGGAGGTGGGAAGGGCCGTGGCCTGCAGTCGTCTTCCCGGGGTGGCTTCTTCCACAGGCTGCTTGGCCTGGGCTCCCTGCACCTGGGCCTTTGGAGGACTGGCCCTGTGCTTGCCAACGCTTCCCCTGCAGGGACCCAGAGCTGGGAGGTTGCATCTCTCAGCCCTGGGTCGGGCAGAGCCCCAGCGGGCCATGCCCACAACCTCTCTCAGCACGGGTCCCCCAGAAGGCTCCTTTGGGACCAGGATTCTCTTGCGGGTGACTCTTTAAGGTCTGGCCCCTGGATGGAGGGGCACCAGGAGTAGAGGAGCAGGAAGGGGAAGGGGGTGGCCATGCGAGGGGACACTTTCAGGCCAAGTCCCAGCTTCAGCCTGATCCTCCTGGGAACCCCGGGGTGTACGTCACACCTCCTGGTTGTCCCGCTCTGAGACAAGGAGCCGGGCTTCGCATTCCCCCAGCAGCCAGTCGTGGGCTGAGGACACCTGGGGCGTTGGGAACTCCCTGGCTTCTCCTTGGCTTAACATCTGGAGCTGCTTGTGAATCGTGCCGCCACACACACACCCGAGTGCAGGTGTCTTCTGCACAGACTGCGGGCCTCGCTCTTCTGAATGCCGCTAGCTCGCCACCCACCCACGGGTGAACCTGGTCAGGGTACTTTCTCTCGGGGGCAGACTCTGATCCTGGCGGGCTACCGGTGTTTCTGTTTGCTCGTTTCTTTCTTCCATTTCGGGAAAGGCTTCCTTACTGGGTGTGGAAATCTCCTATGCCTTTCCTCGCCTATTCTGTCAGCTTTAAAATTCTCTTTCAGTTGCCACCCTCACAGATGGATTAGGAAACTCTTTCCGGTGCACTCATTAGTGAAATGACCTCAATGAAGCTGGAATCCAATATCTAATGGCCGATTTTTAGCGAGTCCACACGCCAGGGTGGTCGGGGTCCAATGCAGCCCCGGCCAGGCCCAGGCCCCGGCCCCTTGGACTGGGCCACAGGAGGACACAGAGGAGGGTCCCGGCCCCCCCGGTCGCGTTGCCGGCAGTTCTCCAAGGGCTTGGGCGTTTTCCAGAGGTAGGAGATGGAGGGGACTGATTTCTTCAGCGCCCCACAAACCACGCCACCCCACCCATGGGACACATCCCTAGAGAGAGAGAGAGACGCCCCATACACTCGCTCCCCTCCCCCATGCGCTGTGCCCCAGCCCGGGGCCCGGGGGAATAGGCGGCAGCCCACCCACAGGGTGGGGGGCCCAGCTGAAAGGGGTTGTCGGGGAGGGCGGCCCCTGCCTGGGGTCAAAGGGCGGGCGATCCGCGCGTGCGCAATCGGCGGCGGCGGCGGCGGCGGCGGCGGCGGCGGCGGCGGCGGGGGCGGCCACGAGCTGGGGGTGGGGGGCGGGTAGGTGAAGGAGGCCAGGCGAGGAGAGGAAGGGGGCTGGAAGGTCTCCACCTTGGCGAGTCCAGCCGTGGAGGCGCATCTTGTGTGAGTGTGAGTGTGTGTGTGTGTGTGTGTGTGTGTATAGAGAGACAGCCCCCCACCCCGGCCCACCGCTCCCTGCCCGCCCCGCCCCGCCTGTCACCCCCGTCCCTCGGAGCCCGCCGGACCCGGCCGGTGAACTCAACAGGCCCGGCCCGGCGCGGGTCAGCGCCGGTGCGGGGCCTGGGGCGGGAGGAGGCGGCGGGGAAGCGCAGAGAGGCTCGGCTTCTTGAGCGGGGCAGGGGCGCCCTCCGCCGTCTAGGGCCACACCACCCTGAACGCGCCCGACCTCGTCTGGTCTCGGAAGCTAAGCAGGGTCGGGCCTGGTTAGTACTTGGATGGGAGACCGCCTGGGAATACCGGGTGCCGTAGGCTTCTTCTTTTTTTTTTTTTTTGTTTTGCCTCTTGTTCTGTCCCCTCTCTGGGAGCGAGGCGGCGGCCCGGGGTGGGGGTCACCCCCACCCTCAGCGCCCGCCGCGGTGCCTGGCGCCCCAGCCCGCACCGTGGGGCCTCCTCTTGTCCCAAGCCGCGACACCGCCGTCACGCGGCAGCATGCGTGGCTTCTGGACTGTCAGGTCTCAGACCAAAGGTCTGCTCTGTGGGAACCGACACGCTGGAGGAAACCTTGAGAGTCTGAGAGGGGAGGGAGTTCCAGAAGAAGGCCAGGATGTCATTTGGAGGGAGTATGTGACCAGAACTCGTCCCGTTGCTTTTGGGGTTCTATGGGCTACACGTAGGAATCTTTGGTGGTGGCACCTGATGTTGGGGGATCCGGAGTCGCACCCAGACCTGCTCCACAGGCCTCCTTTTACTTTTCTCTTCGGATTCATTATTTTTAAAAAGTGTCTCTTATCTCTATGATTGCATTTTCTTTTCTCTCTCTTTTCAAGCAGATGATGGGAGTCCAAGTATTAAGGTGACATGTGTTGCCCGTGCCCCCCTCCCCCCTGTGTTCTTATTCATTTACCTCTGATGTCGTTCCAGCGTATTGTGGGGGTACCAATGTTAAGGTCGGGTACGTTGCCCTCTCCCAGCCTCCCCCCTCGGGTCAGAGCCTCAAGTGCGCCCATGCCCCAGTCGGTGCGCACCCACCCCATTCCTAATGGAGGTGTATGCCCATCCCCTCCCCCCACCCGCCCGACACCCACCCGATGAAGGTGATTCCTCTGTGTCCACTTAGGTGTCCATCGGTTCGTACCCATTTGCTGGTGAGCGCGAGCACGTGGTGCTCGTGTGTCCATTCTTGGGCTACCTGGCTTACTGGAACGGGTTCCAGCTCTGGCCAGGAGAACCACGAGAGGTGCCCTCTCACCGCTGCTCCTCCTAGCTGAATAGCACTCCGTGGTGTCCACGCGCCACATTTCATTTACGCACTCGTGGGTCGATGGGCACTCGGGTCGCTTCCAGGTCTTTGCGATTGTGACTTGTGCCCTGACTCTAACCCTAACCCTTACCCAGCCCGTCTCCTCCTCGGCCCCTGCCTGACTGACTCCTTCCCGCCCGGCCTGTCACCTGTCACCGTCCTCTGCCCCTGCCTGACACGCTCCTCCCCGCCCGGGCCGTCACCGTCCTCGGCCCCTGCCTGACGGGGCTCCTCCGTCGCCTGGGCCTTCCAAGGGCTTGGTGTGGACGCTGGTTCCAGGACGCCCTCCCAGGAACCCGGTAGCAGGGCGGCCGCAGCGTCTCGCGCCACCCAACCGTCCGCCGGCCGGCGGCCGTCGCTAAGTGGCCTGCGGGGGACGTGCCCCCACTGTGGGGCGGGCGCCCAGCCTGGTGTCTTCTCCGAGGCCCCGTGGCTGCTTTCACCCCCCCCCCGCAAGGGGAGAGCCGCGGAGGTGGGGACCGCCTCCTCGTGGGGACGTACACCCAGCTCTCCACGTCGGATTCCGGGGCTCTCTGTCCTGCCAGAAGGCCCAGCTGGCCTGCGGGTCCTTAGAGTGGCAAAAACATCCGAAAACTGAGATTGAGGGTCCGGTGGTTGTCTGCACTTTTGTGCTGGGCACCCCAGGGAGGCCCGGGGGCTGGCTGGACGACGCGGTCTGCTGGGCAGGGGGGGGGGTTTGGAGGAGCAACTGATGCCCTTTGCACTTTGGGTAGCAAGTGTCTGAGGTGTCTCTGAGCCCTGCGCCATGTCGGGGGTGGGGGGTGGGAGGTCGGTGGGGGTGGAGGAGCAGGAGGAGGAGGAGGAGGAGGTGGGAAGGGCCGTGGCCTGCAGTCGTCTTCCCGGGGTGGCTTCTTCCACAGGCTGCTTGGCCTGGGCTCCCTGCACCTGGGCCTTTGGAGGACTGGCCCTGTGCTTGCCAACGCTTCCCCTGCAGGGACCCAGAGCTGGGAGGTTGCATCTCTCAGCCCTGGGTCGGGCAGAGCCCCAGCGGGCCATGCCCACAACCTCTCTCAGCACGGGTCCCCCAGAAGGCTCCTTTGGGACCAGGATTCTCTTGCGGGTGACTCTTTAAGGTCTGGCCCCTGGATGGAGGGGCACCAGGAGTAGAGGAGCAGGAAGGGGAAGGGGGTGGCCATGCGAGGGGACACTTTCAGGCCAAGTCCCAGCTTCAGCCTGATCCTCCTGGGAACCCCGGGGTGTACGTCACACCTCCTGGTTGTCCCGCTCTGAGACAAGGAGCCGGGCTTCGCATTCCCCCAGCAGCCAGTCGTGGGCTGAGGACACCTGGGGCGTTGGGAACTCCCTGGCTTCTCCTTGGCTTAACATCTGGAGCTGCTTGTGAATCGTGCCGCCACACACACACCCGAGTGCAGGTGTCTTCTGCACAGACTGCGGGCCTCGCTCTTCTGAATGCCGCTAGCTCGCCACCCACCCACGGGTGAACCTGGTCAGGGTACTTTCTCTCGGGGGCAGACTCTGATCCTGGCGGGCTACCGGTGTTTCTGTTTGCTCGTTTCTTTCTTCCATTTCGGGAAAGGCTTCCTTACTGGGTGTGGAAATCTCCTATGCCTTTCCTCGCCTATTCTGTCAGCTTTAAAATTCTCTTTCAGTTGCCACCCTCACAGATGGATTAGGAAACTCTTTCCGGTGCACTCATTAGTGAAATGACCTCAATGAAGCTGGAATCCAATATCTAATGGCCGATTTTTAGCGAGTCCACACGCCAGGGTGGTCGGGGTCCAATGCAGCCCCGGCCAGGCCCAGGCCCCGGCCCCTTGGACTGGGCCACAGGAGGACACAGAGGAGGGTCCCGGCCCCCCCGGTCGCGTTGCCGGCAGTTCTCCAAGGGCTTGGGCGTTTTCCAGAGGTAGGAGATGGAGGGGACTGATTTCTTCAGCGCCCCACAAACCACGCCACCCCACCCATGGGACACATCCCTAGAGAGAGAGAGAGACGCCCCATACACTCGCTCCCCTCCCCCATGCGCTGTGCCCCAGCCCGGGGCCCGGGGGAATAGGCGGCAGCCCACCCACAGGGTGGGGGGCCCAGCTGAAAGGGGTTGTCGGGGAGGGCGGCCCCTGCCTGGGGTCAAAGGGCGGGCGATCCGCGCGTGCGCAATCGGCGGCGGCGGCGGCGGCGGCGGCGGCGGCGGGGGCGGCCACGAGCTGGGGGTGGGGGGCGGGTAGGTGAAGGAGGCCAGGCGAGGAGAGGAAGGGGGCTGGAAGGTCTCCACCTTGGCGAGTCCAGCCGTGGAGGCGCATCTTGTGTGAGTGTGAGTGTGTGTGTGTGTGTGTGTGTGTGTATAGAGAGACAGCCCCCCACCCCGGCCCACCGCTCCCTGCCCGCCCCGCCCCGCCTGTCACCCCCGTCCCTCGGAGCCCGCCGGACCCGGCCGGTGAACTCAACAGGCCCGGCCCGGCGCGGGTCAGCGCCGGTGCGGGGCCTGGGGCGGGAGGAGGCGGCGGGGAAGCGCAGAGAGGCTCGGCTTCTTGAGCGGGGCAGGGGCGCCCTCCGCCGTCTAGGGCCACACCACCCTGAACGCGCCCGACCTCGTCTGGTCTCGGAAGCTAAGCAGGGTCGGGCCTGGTTAGTACTTGGATGGGAGACCGCCTGGGAATACCGGGTGCCGTAGGCTTCTTCTTTTTTTTTTTTTTTGTTTTGCCTCTTGTTCTGTCCCCTCTCTGGGAGCGAGGCGGCGGCCCGGGGTGGGGGTCACCCCCACCCTCAGCGCCCGCCGCGGTGCCTGGCGCCCCAGCCCGCACCGTGGGGCCTCCTCTTGTCCCAAGCCGCGACACCGCCGTCACGCGGCAGCATGCGTGGCTTCTGGACTGTCAGGTCTCAGACCAAAGGTCTGCTCTGTGGGAACCGACACGCTGGAGGAAACCTTGAGAGTCTGAGAGGGGAGGGAGTTCCAGAAGAAGGCCAGGATGTCATTTGGAGGGAGTATGTGACCAGAACTCGTCCCGTTGCTTTTGGGGTTCTATGGGCTACACGTAGGAATCTTTGGTGGTGGCACCTGATGTTGGGGGATCCGGAGTCGCACCCAGACCTGCTCCACAGGCCTCCTTTTACTTTTCTCTTCGGATTCATTATTTTTAAAAAGTGTCTCTTATCTCTATGATTGCATTTTCTTTTCTCTCTCTTTTCAAGCAGATGATGGGAGTCCAAGTATTAAGGTGACATGTGTTGCCCGTGCCCCCCTCCCCCCTGTGTTCTTATTCATTTACCTCTGATGTCGTTCCAGCGTATTGTGGGGGTACCAATGTTAAGGTCGGGTACGTTGCCCTCTCCCAGCCTCCCCCCTCGGGTCAGAGCCTCAAGTGCGCCCATGCCCCAGTCGGTGCGCACCCACCCCATTCCTAATGGAGGTGTATGCCCATCCCCTCCCCCCACCCGCCCGACACCCACCCGATGAAGGTGATTCCTCTGTGTCCACTTAGGTGTCCATCGGTTCGTACCCATTTGCTGGTGAGCGCGAGCACGTGGTGCTCGTGTGTCCATTCTTGGGCTACCTGGCTTACTGGAACGGGTTCCAGCTCTGGCCAGGAGAACCACGAGAGGTGCCCTCTCACCGCTGCTCCTCCTAGCTGAATAGCACTCCGTGGTGTCCACGCGCCACATTTCATTTACGCACTCGTGGGTCGATGGGCACTCGGGTCGCTTCCAGGTCTTTGCGATTGTGACTTGTGCCCTGACTCTAACCCTAACCCTTACCCAGCCCGTCTCCTCCTCGGCCCCTGCCTGACTGACTCCTTCCCGCCCGGCCTGTCACCTGTCACCGTCCTCTGCCCCTGCCTGACACGCTCCTCCCCGCCCGGGCCGTCACCGTCCTCGGCCCCTGCCTGACGGGGCTCCTCCGTCGCCTGGGCCTTCCAAGGGCTTGGTGTGGACGCTGGTTCCAGGACGCCCTCCCAGGAACCCGGTAGCAGGGCGGCCGCAGCGTCTCGCGCCACCCAACCGTCCGCCGGCCGGCGGCCGTCGCTAAGTGGCCTGCGGGGGACGTGCCCCCACTGTGGGGCGGGCGCCCAGCCTGGTGTCTTCTCCGAGGCCCCGTGGCTGCTTTCACCCCCCCCCCGCAAGGGGAGAGCCGCGGAGGTGGGGACCGCCTCCTCGTGGGGACGTACACCCAGCTCTCCACGTCGGATTCCGGGGCTCTCTGTCCTGCCAGAAGGCCCAGCTGGCCTGCGGGTCCTTAGAGTGGCAAAAACATCCGAAAACTGAGATTGAGGGTCCGGTGGTTGTCTGCACTTTTGTGCTGGGCACCCCAGGGAGGCCCGGGGGCTGGCTGGACGACGCGGTCTGCTGGGCAGGGGGGGGGGTTTGGAGGAGCAACTGATGCCCTTTGCACTTTGGGTAGCAAGTGTCTGAGGTGTCTCTGAGCCCTGCGCCATGTCGGGGGTGGGGGGTGGGAGGTCGGTGGGGGTGGAGGAGCAGGAGGAGGAGGAGGAGGAGGTGGGAAGGGCCGTGGCCTGCAGTCGTCTTCCCGGGGTGGCTTCTTCCACAGGCTGCTTGGCCTGGGCTCCCTGCACCTGGGCCTTTGGAGGACTGGCCCTGTGCTTGCCAACGCTTCCCCTGCAGGGACCCAGAGCTGGGAGGTTGCATCTCTCAGCCCTGGGTCGGGCAGAGCCCCAGCGGGCCATGCCCACAACCTCTCTCAGCACGGGTCCCCCAGAAGGCTCCTTTGGGACCAGGATTCTCTTGCGGGTGACTCTTTAAGGTCTGGCCCCTGGATGGAGGGGCACCAGGAGTAGAGGAGCAGGAAGGGGAAGGGGGTGGCCATGCGAGGGGACACTTTCAGGCCAAGTCCCAGCTTCAGCCTGATCCTCCTGGGAACCCCGGGGTGTACGTCACACCTCCTGGTTGTCCCGCTCTGAGACAAGGAGCCGGGCTTCGCATTCCCCCAGCAGCCAGTCGTGGGCTGAGGACACCTGGGGCGTTGGGAACTCCCTGGCTTCTCCTTGGCTTAACATCTGGAGCTGCTTGTGAATCGTGCCGCCACACACACACCCGAGTGCAGGTGTCTTCTGCACAGACTGCGGGCCTCGCTCTTCTGAATGCCGCTAGCTCGCCACCCACCCACGGGTGAACCTGGTCAGGGTACTTTCTCTCGGGGGCAGACTCTGATCCTGGCGGGCTACCGGTGTTTCTGTTTGCTCGTTTCTTTCTTCCATTTCGGGAAAGGCTTCCTTACTGGGTGTGGAAATCTCCTATGCCTTTCCTCGCCTATTCTGTCAGCTTTAAAATTCTCTTTCAGTTGCCACCCTCACAGATGGATTAGGAAACTCTTTCCGGTGCACTCATTAGTGAAATGACCTCAATGAAGCTGGAATCCAATATCTAATGGCCGATTTTTAGCGAGTCCACACGCCAGGGTGGTCGGGGTCCAATGCAGCCCCGGCCAGGCCCAGGCCCCGGCCCCTTGGACTGGGCCACAGGAGGACACAGAGGAGGGTCCCGGCCCCCCCGGTCGCGTTGCCGGCAGTTCTCCAAGGGCTTGGGCGTTTTCCAGAGGTAGGAGATGGAGGGGACTGATTTCTTCAGCGCCCCACAAACCACGCCACCCCACCCATGGGACACATCCCTAGAGAGAGAGAGAGACGCCCCATACACTCGCTCCCCTCCCCCATGCGCTGTGCCCCAGCCCGGGGCCCGGGGGAATAGGCGGCAGCCCACCCACAGGGTGGGGGGCCCAGCTGAAAGGGGTTGTCGGGGAGGGCGGCCCCTGCCTGGGGTCAAAGGGCGGGCGATCCGCGCGTGCGCAATCGGCGGCGGCGGCGGCGGCGGCCACGAGCTGGGGGTGGGGGGCGGGTAGGTGAAGGAGGCCAGGCGAGGAGAGGAAGGGGGCTGGAAGGTCTCCACCTTGGCGAGTCCAGCCGTGGAGGCGCATCTTGTGTGAGTGTGAGTGTGTGTGTGTGTGTGTGTGTGTGTGTGTGTGTATAGAGAGACAGCCCCCCACCCCGGCCCACCGCTCCCTGCCCGCCCCGCCCCGCCTGTCACCCCCGTCCCTCGGAGCCCGCCGGACCCGGCCGGTGAACTCAACAGGCCCGGCCCGGCGCGGGTCAGCGCCGGTGCGGGGCCTGGGGCGGGAGGAGGCGGCGGGGAAGCGCAGAGAGGCTCGGCTTCTTGAGCGGGGCAGGGGCGCCCTCCGCCGTCTAGGGCCACACCACCCTGAACGCGCCCGACCTCGTCTGGTCTCGGAAGCTAAGCAGGGTCGGGCCTGGTTAGTACTTGGATGGGAGACCGCCTGGGAATACCGGGTGCCGTAGGCTTCTTCTTTTTTTTTTTTTTTGTTTTGCCTCTTGTTCTGTCCCCTCTCTGGGAGCGAGGCGGCGGCCCGGGGTGGGGGTCACCCCCACCCTCAGCGCCCGCCGCGGTGCCTGGCGCCCCAGCCCGCACCGTGGGGCCTCCTCTTGTCCCAAGCCGCGACACCGCCGTCACGCGGCAGCATGCGTGGCTTCTGGACTGTCAGGTCTCAGACCAAAGGTCTGCTCTGTGGGAACCGACACGCTGGAGGAAACCTTGAGAGTCTGAGAGGGGAGGGAGTTCCAGAAGAAGGCCAGGATGTCATTTGGAGGGAGTATGTGACCAGAACTCGTCCCGTTGCTTTTGGGGTTCTATGGGCTACACGTAGGAATCTTTGGTGGTGGCACCTGATGTTGGGGGATCCGGAGTCGCACCCAGACCTGCTCCACAGGCCTCCTTTTACTTTTCTCTTCGGATTCATTATTTTTAAAAAGTGTCTCTTATCTCTATGATTGCATTTTCTTTTCTCTCTCTTTTCAAGCAGATGATGGGAGTCCAAGTATTAAGGTGACATGTGTTGCCCGTGCCCCCCTCCCCCCTGTGTTCTTATTCATTTACCTCTGATGTCGTTCCAGCGTATTGTGGGGGTACCAATGTTAAGGTCGGGTACGTTGCCCTCTCCCAGCCTCCCCCCTCGGGTCAGAGCCTCAAGTGCGCCCATGCCCCAGTCGGTGCGCACCCACCCCATTCCTAATGGAGGTGTATGCCCATCCCCTCCCCCCACCCGCCCGACACCCACCCGATGAAGGTGATTCCTCTGTGTCCACTTAGGTGTCCATCGGTTCGTACCCATTTGCTGGTGAGCGCGAGCACGTGGTGCTCGTGTGTCCATTCTTGGGCTACCTGGCTTACTGGAACGGGTTCCAGCTCTGGCCAGGAGAACCACGAGAGGTGCCCTCTCACCGCTGCTCCTCCTAGCTGAATAGCACTCCGTGGTGTCCACGCGCCACATTTCATTTACGCACTCGTGGGTCGATGGGCACTCGGGTCGCTTCCAGGTCTTTGCGATTGTGACTTGTGCCCTGACTCTAACCCTAACCCTTACCCAGCCCGTCTCCTCCTCGGCCCCTGCCTGACTGACTCCTTCCCGCCCGGCCTGTCACCTGTCACCGTCCTCTGCCCCTGCCTGACACGCTCCTCCCCGCCCGGGCCGTCACCGTCCTCGGCCCCTGCCTGACGGGGCTCCTCCGTCGCCTGGGCCTTCCAAGGGCTTGGTGTGGACGCTGGTTCCAGGACGCCCTCCCAGGAACCCGGTAGCAGGGCGGCCGCAGCGTCTCGCGCCACCCAACCGTCCGCCGGCCGGCGGCCGTCGCTAAGTGGCCTGCGGGGGACGTGCCCCCACTGTGGGGCGGGCGCCCAGCCTGGTGTCTTCTCCGAGGCCCCGTGGCTGCTTTCCCCCCCCCCGCAAGGGGAGAGCCGCGGAGGTGGGGACCGCCTCCTCGTGGGGACGTACACCCAGCTCTCCACGTCGGATTCCGGGGCTCTCTGTCCTGCCAGAAGGCCCAGCTGGCCTGCGGGTCCTTAGAGTGGCAAAAACATCCGAAAACTGAGATTGAGGGTCCGGTGGTTGTCTGCACTTTTGTGCTGGGCACCCCAGGGAGGCCCGGGGGCTGGCTGGACGACGCGGTCTGCTGGGCAGGGGGGGGGGTTTGGAGGAGCAACTGATGCCCTTTGCACTTTGGGTAGCAAGTGTCTGAGGTGTCTCTGAGCCCTGCGCCATGTCGGGGGTGGGGGGTGGGAGGTCGGTGGGGGTGGAGGAGCAGGAGGAGGAGGAGGAGGAGGTGGGAAGGGCCGTGGCCTGCAGTCGTCTTCCCGGGGTGGCTTCTTCCACAGGCTGCTTGGCCTGGGCTCCCTGCACCTGGGCCTTTGGAGGACTGGCCCTGTGCTTGCCAACGCTTCCCCTGCAGGGACCCAGAGCTGGGAGGTTGCATCTCTCAGCCCTGGGTCGGGCAGAGCCCCAGCGGGCCATGCCCACAACCTCTCTCAGCACGGGTCCCCCAGAAGGCTCCTTTGGGACCAGGATTCTCTTGCGGGTGACTCTTTAAGGTCTGGCCCCTGGATGGAGGGGCACCAGGAGTAGAGGAGCAGGAAGGGGAAGGGGGTGGCCATGCGAGGGGACACTTTCAGGCCAAGTCCCAGCTTCAGCCTGATCCTCCTGGGAACCCCGGGGTGTACGTCACACCTCCTGGTTGTCCCGCTCTGAGACAAGGAGCCGGGCTTCGCATTCCCCCAGCAGCCAGTCGTGGGCTGAGGACACCTGGGGCGTTGGGAACTCCCTGGCTTCTCCTTGGCTTAACATCTGGAGCTGCTTGTGAATCGTGCCGCCACACACACACCCGAGTGCAGGTGTCTTCTGCACAGACTGCGGGCCTCGCTCTTCTGAATGCCGCTAGCTCGCCACCCACCCACGGGTGAACCTGGTCAGGGTACTTTCTCTCGGGGGCAGACTCTGATCCTGGCGGGCTACCGGTGTTTCTGTTTGCTCGTTTCTTTCTTCCATTTCGGGAAAGGCTTCCTTACTGGGTGTGGAAATCTCCTATGCCTTTCCTCGCCTATTCTGTCAGCTTTAAAATTCTCTTTCAGTTGCCACCCTCACAGATGGATTAGGAAACTCTTTCCGGTGCACTCATTAGTGAAATGACCTCAATGAAGCTGGAATCCAATATCTAATGGCCGATTTTTAGCGAGTCCACACGCCAGGGTGGTCGGGGTCCA
Organism: Microcebus murinus; assembly: GCF_040939455.1. NCBI lineage: Eukaryota > Metazoa > Chordata > Mammalia > Primates > Cheirogaleidae > Microcebus > Microcebus murinus. The sequence continues at coordinate 79,406,273 of NC_134118.1, forward strand.
ATGCAGCCCCGGCCAGGCCCAGGCCCCGGCCCCTTGGACTGGGCCACAGGAGGACGCAGAGGAGGGTCCCGGCCCCCCCGGTCGCGTTGCCGGCAGTTCTCCAAGGGCTTGGGCGTTTTCCAGAGGTAGGAGATGGAGGGGACTGATTTCTTCAGCGCCCCACAAACCACGCCACCCCACCCATGGGACACATCCCTAGAGAGAGAGAGAGACGCCCCATACACTCGCTCCCCTCCCCCATGCGCTGTGCCCCAGCCCGGGGCCCGGGGGAATAGGCGGCAGCCCACCCACAGGGTGGGGGGCCCAGCTGAAAGGGGTTGTCGGGGAGGGCGGCCCCTGCCTGGGGTCAAAGGGCGGGCGATCCGCGCGTGCGCAATCGGCGGCGGCGGCGGCGGCGGCGGCGGCGGCGGGGGCGGCCACGAGCTGGGGGTGGGGGGCGGGTAGGTGAAGGAGGCCAGGCGAGGAGAGGAAGGGGGCTGGAAGGTCTCCACCTTGGCGAGTCCAGCCGTGGAGGCGCATCTTGTGTGAGTGTGAGTGTGTGTGTGTGTGTGTGTGTGTGTATAGAGAGACAGCCCCCCACCCCGGCCCACCGCTCCCTGCCCGCCCCGCCCCGCCTGTCACCCCCGTCCCTCGGAGCCCGCCGGACCCGGCCGGTGAACTCAACAGGCCCGGCCCGGCGCGGGTCAGCGCCGGTGCGGGGCCTGGGGCGGGAGGAGGCGGCGGGGAAGCGCAGAGAGGCTCGGCTTCTTGAGCGGGGCAGGGGCGCCCTCCGCCGTCTAGGGCCACACCACCCTGAACGCGCCCGACCTCGTCTGGTCTCGGAAGCTAAGCAGGGTCGGGCCTGGTTAGTACTTGGATGGGAGACCGCCTGGGAATACCGGGTGCCGTAGGCTTCTTCTTTTTTTTTTTTTTTGTTTTGCCTCTTGTTCTGTCCCCTCTCTGGGAGCGAGGCGGCGGCCCGGGGTGGGGGTCACCCCCACCCTCAGCGCCCGCCGCGGTGCCTGGCGCCCCAGCCCGCACCGTGGGGCCTCCTCTTGTCCCAAGCCGCGACACCGCCGTCACGCGGCAGCATGCGTGGCTTCTGGACTGTCAGGTCTCAGACCAAAGGTCTGCTCTGTGGGAACCGACACGCTGGAGGAAACCTTGAGAGTCTGAGAGGGGAGGGAGTTCCAGAAGAAGGCCAGGATGTCATTTGGAGGGAGTATGTGACCAGAACTCGTCCCGTTGCTTTTGGGGTTCTATGGGCTACACGTAGGAATCTTTGGTGGTGGCACCTGATGTTGGGGGATCCGGAGTCGCACCCAGACCTGCTCCACAGGCCTCCTTTTACTTTTCTCTTCGGATTCATTATTTTTAAAAAGTGTCTCTTATCTCTATGATTGCATTTTCTTTTCTCTCTCTTTTCAAGCAGATGATGGGAGTCCAAGTATTAAGGTGACATGTGTTGCCCGTGCCCCCCTCCCCCCTGTGTTCTTATTCATTTACCTCTGATGTCGTTCCAGCGTATTGTGGGGGTACCAATGTTAAGGTCGGGTACGTTGCCCTCTCCCAGCCTCCCCCCTCGGGTCAGAGCCTCAAGTGCGCCCATGCCCCAGTCGGTGCGCACCCACCCCATTCCTAATGGAGGTGTATGCCCATCCCCTCCCCCCACCCGCCCGACACCCACCCGATGAAGGTGATTCCTCTGTGTCCACTTAGGTGTCCATCGGTTCGTACCCATTTGCTGGTGAGCGCGAGCACGTGGTGCTCGTGTGTCCATTCTTGGGCTACCTGGCTTACTGGAACGGGTTCCAGCTCTGGCCAGGAGAACCACGAGAGGTGCCCTCTCACCGCTGCTCCTCCTAGCTGAATAGCACTCCGTGGTGTCCACGCGCCACATTTCATTTACGCACTCGTGGGTCGATGGGCACTCGGGTCGCTTCCAGGTCTTTGCGATTGTGACTTGTGCCCTGACTCTAACCCTAACCCTTACCCAGCCCGTCTCCTCCTCGGCCCCTGCCTGACTGACTCCTTCCCGCCCGGCCTGTCACCTGTCACCGTCCTCTGCCCCTGCCTGACACGCTCCTCCCCGCCCGGGCCGTCACCGTCCTCGGCCCCTGCCTGACGGGGCTCCTCCGTCGCCTGGGCCTTCCAAGGGCTTGGTGTGGACGCTGGTTCCAGGACGCCCTCCCAGGAACCCGGTAGCAGGGCGGCCGCAGCGTCTCGCGCCACCCAACCGTCCGCCGGCCGGCGGCCGTCGCTAAGTGGCCTGCGGGGGACGTGCCCCCACTGTGGGGCGGGCGCCCAGCCTGGTGTCTTCTCCGAGGCCCCGTGGCTGCTTTCACCCCCCCCCGCAAGGGGAGAGCCGCGGAGGTGGGGACCGCCTCCTCGTGGGGACGTACACCCAGCTCTCCACGTCGGATTCCGGGGCTCTCTGTCCTGCCAGAAGGCCCAGCTGGCCTGCGGGTCCTTAGAGT
>NC_134119.1:0-5000 GCF_040939455.1 Microcebus murinus
CCCTAACCCTAACCCTAACCCTAACCCTAACCCTAACCCTAACCCTAACCCTAACCCTAACCCTAACCCTAACCCTAACCCTAACCCTAACCCTAACCCTAACCCTAACCCTAACCCTAACCCTAACCCTAACCCTAACCCTAACCCTAACCCTAACCCTAACCCTAACCCTAACCCTAACCCTAACCCTAACCCTAACCCTAACCCTAACCCTAACCCTAACCCTAACCCTAACCCTAACCCACACCCTAACCCTAACCCTAACCCTAACCCTAACCCTAACCCTAACCCTAACCCTAACCCTAACCCTAACCCTAACCCTAACCCTAACCCTAACCCTAACCCTAACCCTAACCCTAACCCTAACCCTAACCCTAACCCTAACCCTAACCCTAACCCTAACCCTAACCCTAACCCTAACCCTAACCCTAACCCTAACCCTAACCCTAACCCTAACCCTAACCCTAACCCTAACCCTAACCCTAACCCTAACCCTAACCCTAACCCTAACCCTAACCCTAACCCTAACCCTAACCCTAACCCTAACCCTAACCCTAACCCTAACCCTAACCCTAACCCTAACCCTAACCCTAACCCTAACCCTAACCCTAACCCTAACCCTAACCCTAACCCTAACCCTAACCCTAACCCTAACCCTAACCCTAACCCTAACCCTAACCCTAACCCTAACCCTAACCCTAACCCTAACCCTAACCCTAACCCTAACCCTAACCCTAACCCTAACCCTAACCCTAACCCTAACCCTAACCCTAACCCTAACCCTAACCCTAACCCTAACCCTAACCCTAACCCTAACCCTAACCCTAACCCTAACCCTAACCCTAACCCTAACCCTAACCCTAACCCTAACCCTAACCCTAACCCTAACCCTAACCCTAACCCTAACCCTAACCCTAACCCTAACCCTAACCCTAACCCTAACCCTAACCCTAACCCTAACCCTAACCCTAACCCTAACCCTAACCCTAACCCTAACCCTAACCCTAACCCTAACCCTAACCCTAACCCTAACCCTAACCCTAACCCTAACCCTAACCCTAACCCTAACCCTAACCCTAACCCTAACCCTAACCCTAACCCTAACCCTAACCCTAACCCTAACCCTAACCCTAACCCTAACCCTAACCCTAACCCTAACCCTAACCCTAACCCTAACCCTAACCCTAACCCTAACCCTAACCCTAACCCTAACCCTAACCCTAACCCTAACCCTAACCCTAACCCTAACCCTAACCCTAACCCTAACCCTAACCCTAACCCTAACCCTAACCCTAACCCTAACCCTAACCCTAACCCTAACCCTAACCCTAACCCTAACCCTAACCCTAACCCTAACCCTAACCCTAACCCTAACCCTAACCCTAACCCTAACCCTAACCCTAACCCTAACCCTAACCCTAACCCTAACCCTAACCCTAACCCTAACCCTAACCCTAACCCTAACCCTAACCCTAACCCTAACCCTAACCCTAACCCTAACCCTAACCCTAACCCTAACCCTAACCCTAACCCTAACCCTAACCCTAACCCTAACCCTAACCCTAACCCTAACCCTAACCCTAACCCTAACCCTAACCCTAACCCTAACCCTAACCCTAACCCTAACCCTAACCCTAACCCTAACCCTAACCCTAACCCTAACCCTAACCCTAACCCTAACCCTAACCCTAACCCTAACCCTAACCCTAACCCTAACCCTAACCCTAACCCTAACCCTAACCCTAACCCTAACCCTAACCCTAACCCTAACCCTAACCCTAACCCTAACCCTAACCCTAACCCTAACCCTAACCCTAACCCTAACCCTAACCCTAACCCTAACCCTAACCCTAACCCTAACCCTAACCCTAACCCTAACCCTAACCCTAACCCTAACCCTAACCCTAACCCTAACCCTAACCCTAACCCTAACCCTAACCCTAACCCTAACCCTAACCCTAACCCTAACCCTAACCCTAACCCTAACCCTAACCCTAACCCTAACCCTAACCCTAACCCTAACCCTAACCCTAACCCTAACCCTAACCCTAACCCTAACCCTAACCCTAACCCTAACCCTAACCCTAACCCTAACCCTAACCCTAACCCTAACCCTAACCCTAACCCTAACCCTAACCCTAACCCTAACCCTAACCCTAACCCTAACCCTAACCCTAACCCTAACCCTAACCCTAACCCTAACCCTAACCCTAACCCTAACCCTAACCCTAACCCTAACCCTAACCCTAACCCTAACCCTAACCCTAACCCTAACCCTAACCCTAACCCTAACCCTAACCCTAACCCTAACCCTAACCCTAACCCTAACCCTAACCCTAACCCTAACCCTAACCCTAACCCTAACCCTAACCCTAACCCTAACCCTAACCCTAACCCTAACCCTAACCCTAACCCTAACCCTAACCCTAACCCTAACCCTAACCCTAACCCTAACCCTAACCCTAACCCTAACCCTAACCCTAACCCTAACCCTAACCCTAACCCTAACCCTAACCCTAACCCTAACCCTAACCCTAACCCTAACCCTAACCCTAACCCTAACCCTAACCCTAACCCTAACCCTAACCCTAACCCTAACCCTAACCCTAACCCTAACCCTAACCCTAACCCTAACCCTAACCCTAACCCTAACCCTAACCCTAACCCTAACCCTAACCCTAACCCTAACCCTAACCCTAACCCTAACCCTAACCCTAACCCTAACCCTAACCCTAACCCTAACCCTAACCCTAACCCTAACCCTAACCCTAACCCTAACCCTAACCCTAACCCTAACCCTAACCCTAACCCTAACCCTAACCCTAACCCTAACCCTAACCCTAACCCTAACCCTAACCCTAACCCTAACCCTAACCCTAACCCTAACCCTAACCCTAACCCTAACCCTAACCCTAACCCTAACCCTAACCCTAACCCTAACCCTAACCCTAACCCTAACCCTAACCCTAACCCTAACCCTAACCCTAACCCTAACCCTAACCCTAACCCTAACCCTAACCCTAACCCTAACCCTAACCCTAACCCTAACCCTAACCCTAACCCTAACCCTAACCCTAACCCTAACCCTAACCCTAACCCTAACCCTAACCCTAACCCTAACCCTAACCCTAACCCTAACCCTAACCCTAACCCTAACCCTAACCCTAACCCTAACCCTAACCCTAACCCTAACCCTAACCCTAACCCTAACCCTAACCCTAACCCTAACCCTAACCCTAACCCTAACCCTAACCCTAACCCTAACCCTAACCCTAACCCTAACCCTAACCCTAACCCTAACCCTAACCCTAACCCTAACCCTAACCCTAACCCTAACCCTAACCCTAACCCTAACCCTAACCCTAACCCTAACCCTAACCCTAACCCTAACCCTAACCCTAACCCTAACCCTAACCCTAACCCTAACCCTAACCCTAACCCTAACCCTAACCCTAACCCTAACCCTAACCCTAACCCTAACCCTAACCCTAACCCTAACCCTAACCCTAACCCTAACCCTAACCCTAACCCTAACCCTAACCCTACCCTAACCCTAACCCTAACCCTAACCCTAACCCTAACCCTAACCCTAACCCTAACCCTAACCCTAACCCTAACCCTAACCCTAACCCTAACCCTAACCCTAACCCTAACCCTAACCCTAACCCTAACCCTAACCCTAGCCCTAGCCCTAGCCCTAGCCCTAGCCCTAGCCCTAGCCCTAGCCCTAGCCCTAGCCCTAGCCCTAGCCCTAGCCCTAGCCCTAGCCCTAGCCCTAGCCCTAGCCCTAGCCCTAGCCCTAGCCCTAGCCCTAGCCCTAGCCCTAGCCCTAGCCCTAGCCCTAGCCCTAGCCCTAGCCCTAGCCCTAGCCCTAGCCCTAGCCCTAGCCCTAGCCCTAGCCCTAGCCCTAGCCCTAGCCCTAGCCCTAGCCCTAGCCCTAGCCCTAGCCCTAGCCCTAGCCCTAGCCCTAGCCCTAGCCCTAGCCCTAGCCCTAGCCCTAGCCCTAGCCCTAGCCCTAGCCCTAGCCCTAGCCCTAGCCCTAGCCCTAGCCCTAGCCCTAGCCCTAGCCCTAGCCCTAGCCCTAGCCCTAGCCCTAGCCCTAGCCCTAGCCCTAGCCCTAGCCCTAGCCCTAGCCCTAGCCCTAGCCCTAGCCCTAGCCCTAGCCCTAGCCCTAGCCCTAGCCCTAGCCCTAGCCCTAGCCCTAGCCCTAGCCCTAGCCCTAGCCCTAGCCCTAGCCCTAGCCCTAGCCCTAGCCCTAGCCCTAGCCCTAGCCCTAGCCCTAGCCCTAGCCCTAGCCCTAGCCCTAGCCCTAGCCCTAGCCCTAGCCCTAGCCCCTAGCCCTAGCCCTAGCCCTAGCCCTAGCCCTAGCCCTAGCCCTAGCCCTAGCCCTAGCCCTAGCCCTAGCCCTAGCCCTAGCCCTAGCCCTAGCCCTAGCCCTAGCCCTAGCCCTAGCCCTAGCCCTAGCCCTAGCCCTAGCCCTAGCCCTAGCCCTAGCCCTAGCCCTAGCCCTAGCCCTAGCCCTAGCCCTAGCCCTAGCCCTAGCCCTAGCCCTAGCCCTAGCCCTAGCCCTAGCCCTAGCCCTAGCCCTAGCCCTAGCCCTAGCCCTAGCCCTAGCCCTAGCCCTAGCCCTAGCCCTAGCCCTAGCCCTAGCCCTAGCCCTAGCCCTAGCCCTAGCCCTAGCCCTAGCCCTAGCCCTAGCCCTAGCCCTAGCCCTAGCCCTAGCCCTAGCCCTAGCCCTAGCCCTAGCCCTAGCCCTAGCCCTAGCCCTAGCCCTAGCCCTAGCCCTAGCCCTAGCCCTAGCCCTAGCCCTAGCCCTAGCCCTAGCCCTAGCCCTAGCCCTAGCCCTAGCCCTAGCCCTAGCCCTAGCCCTAGCCCTAGCCCTAGCCCTAGCCCTAGCCCTAGCCCTAGCCCTAGCCCTAGCCCTAGCCCTAGCCCTAACCCTAACCCTAACCCTAACCCTAACCCTAACCCTAACCCTAACCCTAACCCTAACCCTAACC
>NC_134119.1:3650000-3680000 GCF_040939455.1 Microcebus murinus
AACCCCAGCGCTGGGGATGGCAGAGCCGCCGCCAGCCTGGAAACGAAGCCGTTTCACCAAATGATTCATCGACACAAACCTGTTATTTGAGCGAGGAGAACATCTGTATGGATTTGCGTCACGGGTTATTGCTGGGCTCTGTGAAGCTTGTTTTCCCGAGCAGAAGCTGAAAGGAATGTGAAGTGGGAGTGACTGTCAGGGTCGAGGCTGTGAAAGGAGGAGGGCGGAGCAGCCCCCGGGAAAGGGGAGAGGTGAACCGAGACCCAGGTGCAGGTGCACAGGGGCGCGCGCTCAGCAAGTGAGAGTAGCACCGCCCCCAGGGCACCTCATGAGCCTGGGGTGGCCAGACTTTCCATCCTCGCTGCCCCAGGACAGGAGAGATGGGTGGTGCAGCTCTCTGCAGCTGCGGCAGACCCTGGGGCAACTGAGAGCTCAAGGCCGTCTACCGACCGCCTTGTGTGCAGCGGGGCAGCAAGCCTTCCCTTGGAGGGGACCTAGAGGACTTGCCTCCTCAAGTGGAGGTGGCACAGCCAGTGGCAGGGACATGGGAGTTCTAGCCGGCTGCTCGTGAAGCTTGCTTGCAGCCTGGTCCGCCTGTGCTTGAACTTGGGCGGTTTGGGTATTAGCACGGGCTGCTGTGAGGCCTGCTTGACCTCTTGAATCGGTGGGAGGAGGACACAGCTCAGAATGGACAGCTGTGGCCTCGTGTCACCGTTGGGCATGCCATCTCTTCAGGGCACACTAGGAACTGGCTTTACCGAGATGCTGTTCTCTTTGACTTTGAAGAGAGTGTCTCGGCACACCTCTGCCCAATGGGTCCCTGAGAGTGTCAGGTGCACATCAGCCCTTGGATCTTCCTGGGCTTTTCTCCAGCCCCCTGCAGCACGTGTGTCTTTTCAGGGTCTCTGGCATGTTGGCCTCTGCCTCTAGCTCTTTCAGCCTGATCTGAATAATGTCCCCAGTGCAGCTGCTCAGTGTGACATTCTGCAGATGTCTGGGTGGTCCTGATTTTATTCTGACAGAGGGTGGGAGAGTTAACTAGCCCTGGGGCAAAGCCATACATGCATATTGTGGTCCACCCCAGGCCCATGCAAGCTGTTTCTGGCCTTCTTCTCTGATTGGGATTGAAAAGAACTCATTGGCTCTGCAGTGGCTGCACACCACGTACCTGGGCCCAAATTAATTTGTTCTAGCAAAGGGGACACACTTGGCACAGAAACGGGATCAGGGACACTGCACTACTTGGGTGAGCCTACAGTGGTCTCAGGTCAGCCCTCGTGACCCTGTCCACTTCTGCAGGGGCTGGGCGGATGCAGGACACAGAGATACAGTGGGGCCCCTCGTCCCTGAACCTTTTGATCTTTAAGGGTGGTGGCTTAAAGGTCACTGCCCTTCTGGCATATGGTATCTGGGCGGGGGAGATGAAGCTGCAGAGTGACCACCTGACCTCGGCACTGAGGATGGCTCCCAACTCACAGGTCCCACACCTGGCATGGGAGGGCCCCACCTGCCGGGCCTCTCAATCCACAGGTGCAGCTAGAGCCAGGGCGGCGACCCCTGGGAGAGTCCGAGGGGACAGTGCACTCACCCTGGTGAGCCAGAGCTCGGCCAGGACTCCTTCCCGAGACTCACGTCCCGCCTCCCTCTAAGAAGGAAAGAGGCAGATGAGGCTTCGGGTTTCTGTGCATTGACTTGAGTGCTGACATCGCAGAAGAACTGAAGTATTTCCTACTGTTGCACTGGCCTTTGCCCCATGTAGGGGAAACCGACAAAATGGTTTGCTTGTTGTGAAGCAAATGTCCAGGCCGGGAGATCAAATTGACACCTCATATCTTCATGATGCCAGGTTCCCAGCCCGAGTCCCCCTCTGGGTGCCCGCCACCCCACTCTGGGCCACGCTATTTGCTGGAGCTAAAATTTAACCTGCACGTTTGGGACAGAAGATTAATGTGCTCAGAGCCTGGAAAGTGGGAGGCAAAGGTATTTTCCAACCCTGGAAGGGAAAAAGAACCCGGCTGGGCCTTTGGGGTCAGGACAGAGGTGCAGGGAGAAGTGACCATCGACTGCAGACTCAGGGAAGTGGGGCGGGTGGCGCTGAGGACAGGGGTGGCCGGGGCTGCAGAAGGTAGGACCGGGCGTCAGGAGGCAGGAAATTCTTCTTCCTCAGAGACGGAGAACATTGAGATAACCACATGCGGGTGTTCAGGGCTGTTAAACCTGCTGTTTCTCTCGCTGCATGAAAGACAAATGAACTTGTTTGTACGATTATCTCTGGAAAGAAAAAAAAAAAATGAGAGCAAGACTTGACGAGCAGAAGGCCCAGAAAATCGGGCTCCAGCTCCAGACACGGAGACACCTGCAATGAGTCCCTTGCAGGAGCTCCTAATCTGTAGGCTGTTTGGCTACCAAGCGGGGACGCGGGGACGCACTCGGACGCACGCCACAGTGCAGATCCCCGGAAAACGGGCTCCCCAGCGACAGCTCAGGAGCTCCACAGGTATCTGACAAAGCCTATCATTTAGGTACCCCAAGCATCCTTGCAGTCTTCTTTCTTAAACCCCTCACTGCCTGGGGCAGCATTCTTCAGATCTTATAATTAGGCAGGAGGTGCGCACAGAGAAAATGACAGTCTGAGGTGTTGGGTTATTTTTTCTTTCTTTCTTTTCTTTCCTTCTTCTTCTTTGTACTTCTCTGTGGAATTCCTTTCTCCTCTCCCTTCCAGCCCAAACTCACACAGAACTTTCACTGTGGCTTCCTCAGCCCACCCTCTTTGGAAGCAGAGACTAATTTCTTTTTCCAGGCAGGCTTCTCGGGAAACTTAACATTTGCCAGTATTAAAAGAAATGAAAATACACAGACATTTCATTTTCATTTAATTGTCTTATAATCTGGGTAAATGAAGTTGCCTGGGCTGCCTGTCAAAGGCTCCATTAGCCGCCCCAGCCGACAAAAGTCCTCCCACCTGAACACAGCTGCGCTCTGCACCTCCTGGGAAATGGGAGCTCGGGGCGGTGGCCACCTAATCACGTCCTTGTCACCCCTGCTCTCTCTCCCTTCATTTATATGCCGGTATATGTCAGACTCTATTACTGGGCTCAGCCACGGAACTAAGCTGTTCCTCTCGGTTTAATTACCAAGCCTGAATTGGTGACCCCTTGTCTGTTTTATTAAGATGTTGTCGCAGATAATGAATCATTTGAGAGGGAAGAAGTTCCAATTTCCTGTGTAGCTGCCTCTGGATGAAGTCCTATGCAGGATGTAACCAAATTGGTGTGTTTTGGACCCATCTGGTTCGATGGAACCACTCCAGGCTCGGCCTCACCTCCTGTTGTGTGGGCCTAGATAAAGCACCACCCTAGAAAGACATTTATTATTTCTGTGAAAAACACTAAGGAAACTACTGGAACCAAGTCACTGCTATCAAGATCAAAAACCATCACACCGGCTTTCTGGAAGATGGAGTTGTCCCAGCCACAAGCTTGGAAGTAGAAGTTACTGGTTCTGCCCAGTATTGGAAAGGAGAGTTCCTCTCTGTGGGATCCATGCTTCCATTGTGAGGATTAATCTGTAACCCTCCCAACCTCTTTCCCAAACACCAGATCGAAGGAAATGCTCTAGACATAGCAAATGCTACTAGCATTATTACACACCCCTCGCTGGGCACCGGGACCCCATTTTCACACTAACAAAGTCAGTGCACAAAAGTCCGACAACAAGAGGCACCAATGGGATGTATTTCATGGGGCGAGTCTGCGATGGTCCATTTCAGCTGGGAGGAGTTTTGTCTTCTGGGGCATCTTCAAACAGTTTCCCAAAAGGCAGCCACACAGAAGACCAGAGGCAGGCCCGATTGCCTTTATCTCTCTAGCTACGAAAGTGGGAAACCTGGTTGCAGGGCTCTAGGGAGCTTGGGTGCTGTGGACTTCTGCCTTCTTTCTGGCACTGGTGTTTGTTTCGGGAAGCAGGTGGGAGGAGGAAGGTGCAGAAAGAAAGAAACTGACTAGACCTGCTTCCAAGTTCCAGGAAAATTTCTGCCAGATGTAACTTCAGGGAATTCTCTCCGGGGCTTTGGAATGGCTGTGCTGTGCTCCCACCAGAATACAATCCTGGTGTTCGTGGGGCCCTGGGCTCCATGGAGGGCGCCCCTGGGCCTGTCCTCCCCCCACTCCCTCATCAGCTTCTCCCTTTTGTCTTCCCGCCCCAGCACCCTGGGGGGCCCCTGACACTCCACTTTGTCCTTGGCTGGAATCCCTCCGCTAGCAGTTCTCCCCCAGCTCACAGTGGCCTCTGGAGCCCCGCAGAGTGGCCGCTCAATCCGTTCCGGCAGGAAAGGTTAGCGCCTGCCCGGTCCCAGTGGCCGGCCAGAGCAGGAAGAGGCCGGAGCCTGTGGCGCCTAATCCATATTTCAATGCGGCTTGCCCAAGGTGAGGGTTTACGCTTCTATTAAAAAATAAATTGGTTGTTTGGTTGCTAAGATAGAGCTGAAAGACACTAACTAATGGACCCTTAGCAGGAATAATCCTTGCTCAGGCAAGGAGGGACAGGAACCAGCAACCTGGCTTTGCTCATCCACCAATCTGCACTTCCAATGTGTGGGACTTGCATCCCCCACCCCACCCCACCGGTCTTCTGTTTTTCTCAGGTGTTATTTTGCTTATGATTTACAGGGTACAGGAGAGTGAACAGTGGTACCAGCGGAAAGCCACAGAGAGCCCTTCTCAGCCTGGGGCCGACGTTCCCGCGCAGGACTGTGCTGTGCACTGTGGGCTGCTCAGCAGCACCCCGAGTCCTCCCTGGACACCAGCGACAGCCCCGCTCCCCAGACACTGCCCAGTGTCCCCAGGGGGGCATCAAAATCACCCCCGAGGAGAACCACTGTAATAGAGACAGCTATAGATGCCAAGGAATTAAGCCATCAGATGCAAGTGGGCTATGCACTTAGAGTTGACGAATGTCCACAAACATCGAAGCATGTTCATTGTGTCTCTGTTTGCATTTCTCTTCTCGGGACCAATTATCTATTTAATTAAATCCTTCTGTCTTCATCAGACTCATTGGTGACACCAAGGTGTCAACAAAACCCTGACCACCTGGGGCGAGGTCCAGTGTGAGTGATGGTTGACCAGCTGGCCAAGAAGCTGGGGACAGGAGTCCATGTGCTGGCGTCTATTTCACCGTGCTAGGAACAGGAAGCTCAACAGAACCCCCGCGTTTCCCCGACTTTCTGGGGGTGTCAGGGCTGCCGCGTTTGAGCAGATCCACCCACATTCTGGTTCTGCTTAAAGGAAAGACAGAGCAGTGGGGTGCGGGGGTGGGACCCCCATCAGCAAACACACACAGTGGCAGGTCCCTTCACCACCCCTGCTTCTTTCTGGTCCCTCGTCCCCGAAATGGTGGCATCACTGCAATTATTTGGACTGTCTTATAGGGCTATGACCAGGCTCTCTTCAGAGTATTTATATGCGAGCACCTTGAAAAATAAAAAGAAAACATGGAGCAAATGAAAGACTTTTTGTTCTTTGTCTGTGTCCCATCCTTAGCAGACCCTGGAAGGGTACCAGACTCTGCAGATGGCATTTCCTATTTAATCAGGGAGAACTCTGTTTCAGACAGTTTAATGGCCTATTAGTAAAGAAGGTGTCACATTGCAGCAGAGAGTTTATCATCTGCCACTATTGATATCTAACAGAGGGGTGATTCTGGTCACATTGCTGCGTGCAGATCGCCATGGGTGGGTTTTGAGGTGATTGTTATGCGCTGGACTTATTGACGTGGCTTAGGGCCGGAAACATAAAGCTTAAGCTTCATATTGACTTAAATAATACAGTTCTTATGAAAATAAGTTTACTTTGAGTCCTTGGAAAGAAAGGCGCCAAACCTAGTTACGGTCCCATTGGTTGTATGTGAGAACAGGGATATTTCTCCTTAACGGTCACTTGGCCTAATTGCTTTACTTTCAATGCAATGGAGCAGATGTTCTCAAACTTGAGCATGCATCAGAATCCAGAGAGCTGGGCTCCATCGCCCCCCCCCCCGCCAGTCTCCGATTCAGTAGGGCCACGGTGGGGCCCGTGAACGGGCATTCCTAAGCAAGTTGCCAGGGGTTGCCAGTACTACGGCCTGGTGCCACACTTGGAGAACCGTGGCAACGGAGCTACGATGAGCTGAGACGAGAAGATGTGCATGTAGCGGTTGCAGTCAGTGTCCTGCCCACATTCCCCCAGCGCTCACCTCTGAGCCTGAAGCCTGCGGCCAGCATTCTCCGCAACCGGCCACAGCAGGGCTGCGCTCGGCCGCAGAAGCCCACGGCCAGCCCCTGCCTGAATCCTCCAGATCCCCACTCCCGGAGGGGCCTGCGTCGTGTTCTGCACCAGTCCGGCCGTTGCCCGCACAGCCCGGCCCCGGTGTGGGCCGCCGCAAACCGCTTGTCCCAGGCTGCCATGTGCTAGGCGCCGAAACTGAGTGTGAACATTGAGAAACTTTTGCAGCAATCTGGCACGTTAATTTACAACTGTGGAACTGTTGACACTAACAATGATTTTAAAAACGAGGCTCGTATTTTCTTGCTAGTTGTTCCTGTTATTTATTGTATGTTTTAAAGTATTAATCCCCTAGGACTCAGGGAGAGAGGCGAGCCCTTTGCCACAGGTAGTTTCTGAGGCTGCCTCCGGTGGGGACCCTGCCTGGGGGGACAAGACACTTAACTGACTGAGATTTCTTGAAATTCTTCAAAGTGATGCTCTTTCTCTTTCAAAATGTTTTAACAGAGTTGGGGAATTTTACACATTCAGGTCTCTAGCTTCTCTTTGAAAATAAGAATATGCGTGGACAACAACAACAACAATGGGACCCTTTCTCCGCATGCGGCAGCCCCCAGCCTTAGCTGGGACTCCTTTGGGCGGGAGGTGAACCCTCCTGCTTTGCCAGGGTCCTCATCGACCCCGCCGTTTTCCCAGAGCTGTTTTTCTGGCTAATTATCGCGGAGCTGCATGGGGGTTTTCTTCGATTAATCAATATCCCCCTTTATCTCAGGCTGTATAAACAACAGGAACAGATCGATCAATGGGCCGTGTGTTTTGAGTAAAAAAAAAAAAGAAAAAAAAAAAGGAGAATATGCATTTCTGCACGAGAGTCAAGAATGTTCCTGAACACGTGACGTGATCACAAGGACTGAGGCCCGGCTCTGCCGGGACTGCTGCAGGAGTTCGAGTTGGTGCCTCCTGGCCTAGAACTGGTTTCTTCTTCCACCTCCAAGGGGTTATCAGGTCAAGCAGGCAGCAGGCATTTGAGGGGTGCCGTCGGGATTGCGCGAAGCCCGTTTTGAACGAGGCTGGAGAGACCGGGCTGGGGCTGTGGACGAGAAGCCTCTTATCTCAGAGGAGAGAGCAGACAGGTGTCTTCTCAAGCCCCTTCCTCTCCAACACGGCCCCCAGCTGGAGACAGGCTTCCTTTTTGGGGTCCCCGCCGGGAACCCGCGGTCAGCCGTCCCGGGCTGCCGCACAGAATAGGCGCGGCAGCCTCCCTGGGTTGCACCGAGCGGCGGGAGTTATTTTACATAAACGCTGCCTGTCATCTTTACAGATGCTGCTTGCTATTGTCAGCAGGTAAAGTGACGAGATAAACGCTCCGAATGCAGTGCGGATCGCCCTCTTCTGTCACGGCCACCCCGACAGAGTCTTACATGCACCCGAGACAGCGCCGTCTGTCCAAACACTGTCACTTCTCCCTCAAAATTATGCCGCGGCGAAGGCTGCCCACGTTTGCATTCGATTCTCTTCTTTTAGTTTACATAAATTCCCAGTTTTAAGTGAAAGCAAGGAGAGACGTCCCTCCTCCCACAATCCCACCACCCGGAGACGACCGCTGTTTTTGTTTCTGCAGCCGTAGAGCGGGCTTCCAGCTTGGTTCCGGGGTTTCCCCCTATGTTGTGTCGCGCACGCTTCCATAAGTGTCTCTCTGTGTCTTTATGATGAGGATGCTTGTGTGGGGCACAGGTGGCAGGGCTCTCTGCAAGGCTGCCTCTGGGTGGTTTTTGAGTTTGTTTGCTTGTTTGTTTATTCA
Organism: Microcebus murinus; assembly: GCF_040939455.1. Lineage (NCBI taxonomy): Eukaryota > Metazoa > Chordata > Mammalia > Primates > Cheirogaleidae > Microcebus > Microcebus murinus. The sequence goes on from NC_134119.1 coordinate 3,658,062, forward strand.
GCTACTATGACCAATGTCTCTGTGCCTGCAGCTCTTTCTGTTTTGTTTTGTTTTGTTTTCCTTCCCAGGTATTCTTTCCCTGGGATTAACGGGCAGGAGGAGACAGAGCCTCAGGAAGAAAGGGTAGGAGCTCTAGGAGCCACTCAAGGGAGTCGCCTCATTGTCCAGAATGTTATCTCCGAGTATTGTTTTCCTGGCGTACCACTACCTGGTTGTAGCTTCGAATAACTTGTTTCCCAAAATCCAACCCTCTCTCAAAGAAAGAAAATATGACACCCTAAAGAAGATTTTAAAAAATATGCCAAGATTCTTGTCTCCAAAACGGAAAGGCGGCATGCAGGGAAGGAGGCTGGACCGCCCGAGGACACGGAGCCGGGGCCCCAGAGCCCTCACTCCTGGGCCCCTCCCGCCTGTATCGCCCCTAGGACGGCCAGAGCCACCTGCCCTACTTCAAGAATGGCTCTGAGTGAAAATATCATAAACGTAAATCCCTTTTTACTCTTACGATTCCTGTTTCCAATCACACCAGTGCTCAGCCCGAATCAACATTAAAACAGTAGAGGACTCCAGAAACCCAACTTTTTCTGCAGTAAAAGCCTGAAAATTACATTTCCATACAATTAAGAAGATAGCATTTTAAATATAATTCTATCAATTCAGCTAAATGCTCTCAAACTATAAGATCCGTTCTCCAAAACAAAGGAATACGTCTTTTCAATCAATATAATTACATTCTTAAATGAAATTTTTAGAGTACTCTTTCCACGAGGCATGCCAATTGTTTCCAAATGCTTGATTAGGTTATTAATCTATTTTTTTTCCCTCCTTAGCAATACACTTCAAGGGCCTACTTTATATCAAATTCACATTAGTAAGACAATTAAGATAATTTAAGATAATACACCAGCTCAAAATATATGACTTGAGATTCCCGGAAGCATCTTCTAAACTAAGGACCCAAGGATCTCGTTGCAGAAATGGACCTCTGCAATGAAGGACTGAGATCTTCTTACAACTTTGGGTGTTCTTGCCACAGTGAGAGTTATTTGAAGTTGTTCTTTCTTTTATTTCTCCCCTGAAGATTATTCTAAATTCCCGGGACCTTAATAGCCCACAAGAGAAGTTATCAAATTAAATAAGAAAATCTTTCTGAGATAAGACGCCGCCACAAAGTGTACCTATGGAGACAGCACCAGGGTGGTAGCTTGGGCGGGGAAGGAAGTGTTCCTATGATAGAAGGGTTCAGCCCCACGTGAAACGCCATTGAGTAGATTTGGGAACTTTGCTGTTTGCATATTATACCTTAATTTAAAAGGCCAGGTAGGCCTGGCGCAGTGGCTCACGCCTGTAATCCTAGCACTCTGGGAGGCCGAGGCGGGTAGATCACTCAAGGTAAGGAGTTTGAAAGCAGCCTCAGCAAGAGCAAGACCCCGTCTCTACTAAAAATAGAAAGAAATTAATTGGCTAACTAAAAATATATAGAAAAAATTAGCCGGGCATAGTGGCGCATGCCTGTAGTCCCAGCTACTCAGGAGGCTGAGGCAGGAGGATTGCTTGAGCCCAGGAGTTTGAGGTTGCTGTGAGCTAGGCTGACGCCATAGCATTCTAGCCCAGGCAACAGAGTGAGACTCTGTCTCGGAAAAATAAAATAAAATAAAATAAAATAAAAAGGCCAGGTAAATAATTAAGGGAAAAAAAAAGAAATGCTGCCACAAATCATCTGTTTGAGAAATAGGATGGGGTATATTTGAATGCGGGAGGAAAAGATATTTAAAAGGAGGCATGGGCCAGGTGTGGCAGCCAGATTCCATAATCAGCCCTAGGTACATAATTTGTGGGGCCCAGTGCAATGAAAATGGGGCCCCTTGTTCAGGATTATCCAGAATTTCACGGTGGTGACAGCTCTGAATTCAACCAAGTGTGGGTTCTTCCCAGCAAGAGCCCCTGTCTGTCATCCTCCCTGCATCCCCCTCCCACCCTCCCCTCCAACACTCCCCCCCAAGCCAGGAAGGGACTGGCTGAATTTCTTAGGTATTCTTTTTTTTTTTTCACTTCCATTTTTAATTTCAGCCTAATATAATTGCTCGTTGCCATGGTTAGTCATTGCTGCAATTTGTGCCCCTATTAAATGCAAATTAGGCCACTTATTGCGCTATCCCTTGATTTTCACGGACCTGCAGGGGTCTATCTCGGCCGAGGCTGGGGGCGGGCGGGGGCAGAAGAGCCTCCCCAGAGCTGAGTTTCTGACTTGTGCTGCTATTGGCCCAACCCACGGCTTCCGGCTTCAGGGCACTGTGACCATAACACCCTGGAACTGTCGCTTTGAGAAGCAGGCCTCCCCCACCCCCGCATGCTGCTTTCCTTTTAGCATCTCCAGAATCTTCCTGGGACATGCTGCTGACATTTTTCTTTGCCAAAGAGTTGCTCTCCCAGAGGAGCAGGGGTCTCTGGTGAGTGAGACACGACACTAAAGATGCCCAGTGCCGCCCGGGACCACATGAGCCTCCCTCTCTCGGGGGCATCCCTGTCCCTGCTCTCTGCAGTGTTCCTCAGGGGAACGGAAGTGTTGGAGGAGCTGCATGTCAGCTCCTCCAAGGCTTGGAACTCTCCGGAATGCAGGGGAGAGTTTGGCCAACACTTCCGTGTCCACGCAGGAGAGAGGGATCAGAGACGGCGCTGGCGGCCGTGAAACCACAGCCACGCGCCAGCAGTCCCTCCGCTCCCTCCCTCGTGCCCACCCACTGCCGCGGCGGCCCCTGGGACTCACCTCCAACTGCTGGCCACGGCCCCTGCCGTACCCTCCGCCCGGAGCACTTCTCTCCGTCCCTTCCATCCTCTCCCTTCTGGCCTGGTTAATTCCCTTCTTCCGCAGGGAGACCTCTGCCAGCGACGCCCGGACAGGCAGGTCCTGCTGGGATGCTGCCAGCACACCCTCCACTTCTGCCCGTGCCACCCCTGGCATTGCTTACCTGTTTGCGGGTCCGGCGGTCGCTGTAGGCAGTCGCTTCCATGACATCAGGGATCTAGCTTGTCTGACATCTTTTCCTTCAGCACCTACACCTGTAAGAGATGCTCTGTAAATGTCTGAATAAATGAGTGAGTGAATGAATGAATGAATGAGTGAATGAGTTAGCGAACGAATGAATGGGTGAGCAAGTTATTGAAAGAGTGAGCGAGAGAGTGAGTGAGCCAGCCCAGCCCAGCCTCTCTAGTAGGCATAATCTAATAGGCATATCTATTTACTAACTCGGGCAAAGGCTCCTACAGGTGCAAGAATTACAGTGCCTAATGACAAGTAGGGCGTGAAAGAGGTGTAGGATAGCGATGGAAACCAACTCTAAGGTTCTCCAGCACTTCCTCATGGTTCGATCCCTCTCAATTCCAAAGAATTCCTGAACAATGGACATCTGACCAAGCTCCGGGCCACGTGCTTGACAGGAGCCAAGGCAGCCGCCCCTGATAGGGTCGATGCAGGACTCTGCCCGTCCGAGCAAAGGGCAAGGCGGAGTCACAAGCCTGGCAGCTCAGACAACCTCTCTGGGCCCCCGGGCCCCTGTCTCCAGCCCGCAGAGGGTTTAACGCTGACGCCCACCTCCCCTCTCCCTTGCCACGGGCTCCACTGCCCGGGGCCCTCGGAACCACGCTGGGCCGCAGGGCAGCTCCGGCTCCTCCGGGAATGGGCCCGACTCAGCCAATTTGCTTTATGGCAGCCTTAATCAGCGCTGACTCAGGGGGACAAAATCAAATTAAGTTCCCTCTGTCTGGAGCCCGACAATGCAATGTCTTCAGGGAAAAACAAGGACTCTGCCAGCTGTCGCTAATGGAGAGAGGACTTACTGAGCAACTATTACGTGCCCCAGTGCTCGAGGAGGGCAGGTGCTCGGCCGCTCCGAGCCCCACCGCTGCTCACAACATGTCACGTAAGATTTTTTTTTTTTTTTTTTTTTTTTTTGCTGCAAGGATGTTTGAGAAGATTTTGATAATCTTACTCTTTCAGTTATTCATGATTTTACTCACAGACGCAAGTCACAAATTACAGTAACTTGTCCTCACCATTTTCTCATCATGTTTCCGTTTGCATTTTAAGGCACATCTGTTTTGCTCATTTTGTTCTGAGCACTGAAACTTTATTTCAAGGAAAGTGGCTTACAGCTTACCAGTTGGAGTGATGGAACCTTTTAGATCCGTAATCAAACTCGTTCGACTTTCGCTGTTATCTCTTTGAGGTCCGTGGGGAGGGCAGGGGGCCTGGCAGGAATGCCCGTGGGACCTGGTGGGTCCAGGGAGAAGCTTCTCTCTGGCTGCCATTAGGGGCCAGTGCGGACGCGGGCAACAGCAGTCAGGGACCCTGCTGAGGCCCAGCGGGGCTGCACCCCCAAGCCCACTGCCCGTCCCCAGCCATGCCAACGCAGCGGCCACTCCGCCGTCCCCCAGGCTGGAGCAAAGGGGACTGGCGGAAATCAAATGTCAAAGTGACCAGGAAAGAACAGTCTTTTTTTTTTTTTTTTTTTTTTTTTCATTTGACCCTTTCGCCAAAGCAGCTAATAGGCATTAAAAAACAATATAATGATTTAATAACTAGATCCAGGACACACGAGGTCTTCATTATTATAATGATTACTTTTCAGTAATATGAGGAAAAACATGAATCTTAAAGTCAGTCTCAATAATTTAATTAAGGTCAGCTATTCCCTAAAGAGCGGCCGCTTTGTTTGGACGGGGTTTCTGAGGAAGCTGATAATGCGGCAATAGGCATTCAGAGCGGTCCGGGGCCGCGAGGCTTCCAGCAGGAGCCGGGGTGGTGCGCTCTGGTTTTTCCTGTTCTGACAAAGAGAAATACAGGAGAGTTCCCAAATGTGTTAATTTTATTAAAACGCAGCAGTGACTGAGCAGGTCAGAACCCATAAGCATTTTCCATTGTCCCCTTGGTGCGCAGGGCGTTTTGATTCTTTCATTTCAACTGCTTTGGGGTCACTGGACCGTCCATTAATTCTTAGGTTCCATGAAGCTAAATTACTTTAATTCAGCTCGAGCTTAAATTAGAAAACGTGCCCCGTCGTAAAGGGCAGCAGGGGCCGAGCAAAGGCTCACTCCTCGACTCGGGCACCGGGATCCGTCCCCTTGTTTCCAGGGCTCCAACCCCAGACCAGGCCGCCGTCTCTCCCCGCGTGGTCTGACAGGACAGTTCATTTTCCACAAGGGGGTGACAGGGGTGGGGCGGTGATCTTTCTAAAATGGAAATCAGACTCCCCTACGACCCCCAGCAGCTCAGCGCCCCCTGACCCCGCCTGCTTTGCCATCACCCCTCCCTGCGCCCTCCCTCCAGCCCCGCCTGCTCTGCACGGCTTCACCAGCCGGTCCCGAGCAAACCCCGTTCCCTCCTCTCCGGGCTTCCCCTGTTCAGCCAGGTCTCGGCCCCAGGCCGCCTGCCCGGCCCAGCTGCCTGAGCACCGGCCAGCCCCTGCCCACGTCATCTGTGGCCTTTTCATCTTTCCTGGGGTCTTCCCCACTGGGGTGTCTCCCCCCCACCCCGAGTGCCCCCCCCCAGTGCCCTTGCTGCCTCAGTCAGTGCCGTTCCCCAGCGCTAGGAAGGTGCCGGGCTGGGGGTCGGGGGGCTCTGTGCACGAGTGAGCAGAGTCCTGCGGGGCACACCAGAGACCACCTGCTGGGTGAAAGGGGGCTGCATGCCCCAAGGGAGCCCTTCCCGCCCCTGGGCTCCAGGTGAGGACTGTGCTGCTACTAGGGTGGGGGGGGTAGGGATCACCCCAACCTTGCCTTCCACCTGCTCCATCCCAAGTGCCTCCATCAGCCAAACCCACTGGGGCCAGTCTCCTGAGCTGCGGTGGGTGGGCTTCAGGTCCGCACAGCAAACAAGAACACTGCACAGAGCGCCTCCCCCCCCCCCCCCCCGCAGGAAGGATGGAACCTTGGCTGGTCCCAGCACGTGTCCTGGGCTGGGTGCTCACTACAGGCTGGCCATGGGCCCAGAACTCTGGCCCTGATGTCCCCAGATCTTTGTCACATCCCTGCCGGGTGGACACCATGACCATCCCTGTGTCCCCGGTGACAAGCCTGTACCTTGGATAAGTTGAGTACCTATTGAGGTCACTGGGCTAGCAAGTGGCAGATGGACCTGACCCATTCTCCTAAAGAGTTCTGGGGGATTGGGCAAGCGGTTGGGATGGTTCTGGGAGGTGACATGGAAAGCTGAGATCTGAGGAGCTTGCAGACAGGTCAGAACTGGGGGTGTATGCTTCTGGCTGCCAGAAGAATGGCTCCCTCGGGGCACGACACCCCCATTTCAGGCAGGCCAGATCATGGAACTACACGGCTGCAGAGAGTCTTGGGAGAGGCCTCATCTGGGCCCCCTGATTTAGGCCACACCCCCAAGGGGAAAGAGGCCCTTCCTGCCCCGTCTCAGCCTCTGAGCAGCTCGCTCTCCACGTCTCCTGCTCTACTCTCTAGCCAGGCCTGCAGCAGCTGGCAGCCAACCTGGCCACATCTGCAGTGATCACAAACCACATCCAAGATCATCTGACTTTCGGGAAATCTAAGGACAAAGTCTGGGCCCCCAGCCCTCCCCTGGTCCCCACCCAGGAACAGCAGGCAGGGACCCCTGGAGGCGCCTGCTCTCTCGAGGTCACCGAGTTCACTGCCACATAGCCGGGTCAAGAGCGGAGGTCTCCCCAGCCAGACACGCCCCGCCAAGTCACAAAGGCTTTACTGTATATATTCCAGACAGAGTAGGAAGAAATTCAGGTTTTCCACCCCGGCAAAGTACTGTGGATTATTTGCAAGAAATATGGGAAATTCCAGAAGTCTGTTTTCAAAAGACGCCCACTTGGCTGCTCAGCATTTTGTGAATAATCCCTCATTCAGGTATGGAAGAGGATATATTCTGTTGACATTTCCAGACTCCACACTCGACTGCTTGGGAGAAAGAGCCGGGGATGGAGCCACGGCAGACCCCAAATCCTGCTGCCCGGCCATTGTACCCCAGGCTGCCGGGAGGCTGGCCCCATGAGTGGAACTGCTCTTCCCAAGTCACCTGGCCAAACCCCGCACCTGCCTCTCCTTGGCATCCCTCCGTCCTGGTGTCTGTTTTGCATTACCCTGATTCTAGTTCTCATTTGGCGGCCACCCTTCCCCCTTATAATGTGTCTTGGCCCCTGCATGTAAACTCTGAGATCAAATTGAAATTCCAATTCATGGACGTAAATTGTCCATGTGATTTGAGTAAGCAAGACAAGACCGATGGCTGGTTATTTTTCCTGGATTCCTAGACGGGAGTTATTTACATGTTGGAAAGCACTTATTACATAATTGAGCTGTTACTCTTGGATGAGTCTATACATTGCTTCTGTGTCAAGGGCAAATAAAACAGGACCACGAGGGGAAAATCAGTGCCTGAATTAAGTGAATTTGTTGGTTGTACCTAGAAACTATTTATAAAGATATGGAAGGGAATTTATAAAATATACAAGTGTAAGAAAGCCTGAAACATAAATCCTGCCTTCCTAAATAATTTAGACTAAAACTGGGGATAATACATTGAATATTCAAGAAGAAAGCTATAGTAGATCATTTTAAACATGTAATTATAATGTCACTCTAAGAGTTTTATAATGTAGCTGTAATTATTCCATTCCTAAAACTTTTTTGTTCTTTTATGAAATAACTTTCATGTATAACATTTTAAGCACAGAAAAGTTCAAAGGCTAATAAGACAAACACCTATGAACCCTCAACTGAAGTTTGACAGCTGTTAACATTTCTTTATATTGTTCCAAGTGTTATCTTTAAACAAAAGCAATAGAATTTTCAGATCGAGACAACTTTATGCTATTTATTCTCTATCTTTGGATTTCCACTCAGAGACAATTTCTGCCATGAATTTAAGTATCTTTCTATATATAAATACATATATATATTTCAAAATAATATGGAGGATGGGAGAACAATTTTTTTTTTCTGTAAATGGCCTGCTAAGAAACATTTTTGGCTGTGTGGACCATATGGTGTCTGTTGCAACTACTCAGCTCTGCCGTAGTGGTGTGAAAGCAGCCACAAACGGTATGTAAACAAATGGGCATGGATGTGTGCCAATAAAACTTTATTTACAAAAACAGGCAGTGGATGATACTTTGCCAGTTCTTGTTATGGAATATCACTTTGTATATTTAAATTTACTTCAAGAGAGCTGTAGTTCATTCATCTTAACTGCTAATTAAAATTCTACCACATGCAAAATCTTCTCACTTTACTTAGCCGGCCCTTTATTGATGAGCATTTAGATTTCCATTAATAGTTTTTAAGACCCTTAACAGATCTGAACTACCCCCCGAACTCTAGAATTGTTCTGAATCTATCTGAGCTCCAGAGGATGTGGTGGCACTGTCATTAGCTTGAGCTCCAAGGTGGACATCATTGCACAGCGCCCATCCTGTTCTGGCAAGAGCTGAAACTCCCCCCTTTAGATACCTCGGGTGAGTGCTTGCTCCAAATGTGTGGGTCCTGGCAGAGAATCAGGGGTCACCAGTTCAGACACCTGGGGGTCAGGCAGGGGGGTGCAGCCAGAGGCCAGACCCTAAATGGAGGGTGGATGTGGGCTGGGGTGGGCTGTCGGCAGGGAAGCACATGCCCTGTCCAGCCATGTCTTCGTGTCAGCACCCACGGGAACATGGCTGCTGTTGCTGGGTCTTCTAACTTCTCAACAGAAGTGCTACATCTGGATTCTAACACGAATTCTCCCACCTTTCAAATGCAACTCATTCGACAGAAAGAAGAAAAGGACAGAGGGACGGGAAGACCCCTTTGGCGTCCCATGGAACAGTGCTGGCCGCAGTTTTCAGCCCCAGGAGGACAGGGAGGAGGAACTGTCACAAAGAAGGCACAGCAAAGCCTTCTTCTGGAAAGGAGCTCAGAGCCTGGGTCTGCACCTGCTCTCCACGGCGGGTCCGCCAGCCCATGGGCTGAGCCTCCCGCTTCCTGCCCACGGAGCAGGGCTGAGGACCCTCACCAGCTGGCCTATTTACAAAGGCAGGGGCACTTTGGAAAAAGCAGCAAAGAAAATGTTATTATCATTACCCTACAGAACCTCTGAAATGTAGTATAAGAAGCAGCTCTTTCTTCCAACAAAGCCCCATCTGCTTCGTTTCGGGGTGTGTGCTCGTTAGCTCCTGCCACACCATATGTCGATAGGATCCGCATTCCTTCGTCAATTCCTCTGGGCTGTGTTCCTGGAGCGTGTTCAGTGCATGACTTGTTATGGATCCAAGAAAGATGCTCCTTAGCTTTCGCGTAAGATGTTTATTAGAGCGAGTCCCTCCCTTTCCCCAAACCCCCAACCCCCAAGAAATTATTTTTTTCTTATCTCCCCACCCCCTTCCTCAATTTGGAGAAAACATTTTTTTGCAATAGTTTCCTGTCATTTCTCTTTCTTTACTTTTAATTTCATTAGGGTCCTGGCCAGCTGTGCAGCCCAGCCATCTTCCCAGTCTTCTGTGAGCATTCATATTTCTACTAAGATCCACAAAGCAAAACAAAAACGAAGTACTCTTAGAGAATACCTGCCTTGCCAATGGGCTTTTTGGCTTCTCTGAACCTTCTTGAAGATGCTGGGTGTGTCTGGGGTGACCAGGTGCAGAGAAGGCCTGGAGCATCCCTTTCCCCAGAGCCGGCCAGGCCAGGCTCTCTCGAGGATGCCAGCGCACGGCCCCGGGCGCGTGGCCGGCCAACCTTCAGAAAGAGCCGGGTGGAGTCGCCACAGGATGACCACAACCTGACGTTAGAACAGTAGCAAGCTGGAACCTGTCACAGCCTCAGCGGGCAGACTAGAAGCTTTTCCCCACTATTGTCACCGTCTCCATCTGGAAGGCCTGGCCCTGCCTCCCCTCAGCTGGTCCCTGCGTCACCTGCCCTTCCCTGGGTCCTTACCGACCAATACAGACCAAGACGAAAAGCAAACACCGCAGAAAAGAAAAACTTGCCAAAATTGTCCTCCAGTTGGGGTCTAACGCTAACCCAGGAGGTGTCACTGCCAGCCAGGCCTCGTATGGAGGAGAGAGGGGGTGTAGGGCAGGAGAGAAAGAGAAGGGGACGTCTGAGCTGCCCTCTCTCCGAGTTCTGTCCTTGGCACACCTCCAGGACTGGGACACTCATGGGGAAGGGCTTGACGTGAAAGCCGGCCCGGGGGCAGGTGGGCGTTTCCACTCCACCTGCAGCGTCATCCTCTGCAAAGGGGAGAGGGCAGCGCAGAGCCAGCACTGCCACTTCTCCCAGTGCGTGCCGACCCTCTAGGCGAGGTGGGGCACGCCTGCAGGACGGGGCCATCGCGGGCCTGAGCCGTCTGGGACTCCGGCTGGGTGCCCTTGGGCAACTTAATTACTTCAACTCTTGAATCGCAATTTCTTCCTCTGTAAAACATCTTAACAGTGTCCACCTCGAAGTGTGGTTGTGCCGTGGGCTGGGGCGGTGAGGACAGGACACAGGAATGGACGGGGCTGAGCTCCGGCCCCGGTAAGAGCTGCTGCTGGGACGGTTCGAATCCAGGGCGTCGCGTGATTCCCTGGGTCACAGAGGGAGCTGCAGGTTCCCTGAGCCCAGCACAAGGAAGGTCTCCGTGCACAGTCTCCGTGCCTGTGCTCAGAGAATGCATACCCGCTTGGGATGAGACAGGAAGATGAGAACTCTTCCCCACAAAGGTAACAGCTGATGTGATGCCACGAAACATAAGTGATGGTGGGCGAAGGGAGAGAAGCATGCCTGAAGCATCCTTCTAGAACCCAGAGCCACCTTGGCTCTCCGCTGCTCATCGACTTTCCATGGCTCCCACCGCCTGCCGAACAAAGCCAAACTGCCACGGCAGGGCTTTCCTCTCCCCTGCTCGGCGTGGAGCAGTGGGTGCTCAGTAGACGTGGGTGGGAGAATTGGATAACATTTTGAGGGGCTTTCACAGCCCCCCAGCATCTACCCACACTTGTCTCTACTTCTTCGCTATGGCTGCAGACACAGGAAACCCCTCAATGCCACCTGCTCCTCTGGCCTTACTCTGAACACCTCCCCTGAGACCCTCACCCCACTTTGCACTAGACCAAACCAGTGGCAGGCATCTCTCTGCTTCCCTGAAATCCACAAGTAGAGTTGTCCAGCTCCTTTATTTGGGACTGATAACACGCTCGGTGTGCATGATCCTGGGTCCCCAAATACATGACCACCCCAACCAGGGTGGAGACACTGCTTTAGATGTCTAGGACTCCTCCCAACCCCCAGGCACAGCAAGGAGCTGTGGACCTCTTCTTCCGAATTCAAGTCTTACTTTTCCCTCTTTGAACATCCTTATTGGGGGGGTGGGGGCTTCTATAAATGGGACCCTCTACAATCTACACTATCATTGTTTCTCCCATTGTCTCAGTTTCCCTGTGTCTGTTCGTGAGATTTTCCTCTCTCCCTTCTTAGGTTCCCCAATTCCCTGCCGTCCCAGCAATATTTTGACCCTGCTGGGAGTCCCCAGGTCAAGGTCGAACCACCCTTAGGAGCCCTGCTGGTTCACAGGGCCATACGGTGGGGTACGCACCCTCCAAAACACAAAACCTCCAGCCGCAGAGCCACGAGGAACAGCCAAGAAACCAAGAGGCAAGATGGTTCCGCTGATGACTTCATTCACGGTCGACCTTGGATTTGGCTCTGCCACTTCCCAGCCCCAAAACCATCTGTAGAGCATTGAATGCAAAAAGAACAATCTCTGAAACCTTCAGAGAAGAGGCACCATCCAAATCCTGTGTGACTCTTATTCTTAAATGTTTAATTGTACCTCCTTCTGGGACAATATGGCCAATTTCTGAAATACAACCATAGCAATAAATTTCCCATAAGAATTTACTGCCAAATGAATAGTTTTGTAGTCTAGCTATGATTGTTTTAATAAGAAAAAAATTTGGAAAGTCTCCACACACAATATATGTGCATTCCAGGGTGAGCCGAGGCACGCAGCCAGCTGGGAGCTCAGCACTAGGGGCTGGGACATGGCACCCTGTAGGTCTCATGGGGAGGAGGGACAAGGACACCCAGCGGGCTGTTGGCTATCTGCCTCTCAACCACCACGAGCACGCCCGGACACAAGGGTCTCAGAGCTGTCTGCATGAGACTGTCTGGACAGGTAAAAAAGAAATTTCTTCCGAGCACGAGCCCAGCCCATGACGGCAGGTAACCTGCGAAACTACCTGCCTTTGCATCAGCCCTGGACAGGGACGTTAACCATGACACATTCGTGATCTTGCTCCTTCTAGATGTAGGCAGGTGCTCCTGGAGGCAGGACAGGGACGGGGTGGGGTCCCGGCCATGGGTTGGCAAACACATTGCTCCTCTGGCAGCCTTGTCTGGCGTCTCACCGCTTCCTCTCATCTTAGACTTCACAACTATTGTGCTAAGACATCACCCCAACACTTCGAAGGCACAGCAAGCCACGAGAAGACACAGAAGAACCTTGAAAGCATCTTGCGAAGTGAAAGAGGCCAGTCTGAAAAGGCTGCATGCTGTATGATTCCAACCACAGGACGTTCAAAACTGTAGAGACGGTCAAAAGATCAGCGGTTGCCAGGGGCTGGGGGAGGTGAGGGCTGAACTGGGATTGTTAGGGTAGTCAAAGTACTCTGTCTGATCCTGGTACGGTGCACACTTGTCATTATGCATTTGTCAAAACCCGCAGGATATATAAGACCAACAGCGAACCCTAACGTAGCCCATGGGCTGCAGCTAATCGCAATGTATCGCCATTAGTCCCAAACGGCAACAATGAGCCCCACTAAGGCGAGACGCTAGCTAGAGGAGCAACGCGGCGGGGCTATCTGGTGTGTTTGGGAACTCTGCTTTCTGTTCAGTTTTACCCTAAATGTAAACTGCTCCGAGCCGGGACCCTGCTGCCGCTGAGAATGCGGTCGCTCCCAGCCCCCAGACCCATCTCGACCAGCCCAGACCCGAGCTCTAGCCCTAAGTACCACGTACCGCACGCCACGGAGTCCACCACCGGTCTCCCGTGGGTGGCCGGCTCCAGGAACACCTGGGTCTCAGTTGCTTTGGCATTTCCGCCCCACCCCAACCTCCGTGCCCGGGGACTTGGTACTAAGTCTGATTCCAGTGTTTGCTGGACTTAGGACAAATGAGAGAAAAGTATGACTGTTCGCAACCTGACGTCATTAAACTAACGTGCTGGACCTGTGGGGCAGCCAAGTCCCCGTCACCCTCACCCGGGAGGGCTATCCGTACACCAGTGCCAGGGGCTTAAAACTATGTTAAGCATCTTTGAAATCCCACCATGATTTGCTCCTCTGTGAAAATATTTAATTACCAGAATTTCCTTCCTATCCCCTGCTCCTCACCCCTCTACCCTCCCTGCCAGGATTAATGTGGGACTCTCTAGGTGTAAACATCACTGCAACTCACTCTAATTAAGTTCTGGTCCTTTCGAAGCGGGTTTGAACGTCCAGTTTAAGAATTTCTTTGCAGATTTCTAGGGATCCAATGGTGGGATTTCTTCATAATTGTATTAACATTTCACAGGTAGCCTTTAATAAAGAGGGATTTGCTCTAAACATCATTGACTCTAAGAACAGGCGAAATTTTCCAGGTGATGCAAGTCGGAATGGTGCCGGGGGTGGTGGGGGTGCGTGGGAGCCTCCAGGTCACAGAAGCGTCTTGGCTTTGACCGAGCACGCGTGGGGAGGGATGGATAATGCCCCCCAAAGGTGTCCACACCCTAAACCCTGAGCGTGCGAGCACGTCACCTCACCCGGCAGCAGGGACCTAGCAGACTACGCCAGGGGTCTTGAGAGGGGAGATCGCCCTGGATGTTCCGGGCGGGCCACGGCGCTCACGGGAGGCCTGGCAGCGGGGCGGCAGGACCGGGGCTCGGGCGGCCACGCTGGCTGGCTGCGCAGATGGAGGGATGGGCCGCGGGCCCAGGAATGCAGGGGCCTCTCGGAGCTGGAAAAGTCACAGGCTCACCCCTGGAAAAGCCTCCAGAAGGAACACAGTCCTGCTGACACCTTGAATTTAGGACTTCTCATCTCCAGAACCGTAAAACAATAAGCTCGAGTTGTTTTAAGCCACTAAGTTTGTGGTCGTTTGTTACGGCAGCCTTAGGAAGCCAGTGCGGTGCGTCCTTAGGTACAAGTTCACGGACAGACCCAATCTGCTGCGTGGGTCAGATCCCAGCCTCTGCACTGGTAACGCTGGGGACAGACAACTCTTCGCTGGGGTGGGGGGTGGGGAGGGGGGTCCTTGCACTGTCCCAGGCCTCTACCCACTAGATGCCAGGAGCTCCCGGCCTCTGCCCAGTTGTGACAACTACAAATGTCCTCAGATGTTGCCACGTGTTTCCTGGAGGGCAACCCCCCCTCCTTGGTTGAGAACCACTGTCACACGAGTATTATACTTCAATACAAAAAATGTTTTTAAATAAACCCATGTAAAATAAAACAAAGTAAAGCAAAATAAAAGGAACCTTTCCTCCTGCCCTAACCAGAGCACCTGCAGAACACCCTGGCTGTCATTCAAGACAGAGACAGCTCCAGCCCTTTCTAGGGAAGTTCTGAGAGGAGTCGCCTGGCCTCACCTTGGGGCGGTGTCCTGAAAGCACGCTGGTTCCCATGCATGAGGTGAGGTTGGATGGCGGCACTGGGAGAGGAGGTGCCGGTCCCTAAGACGGACCCAGGGCGGCTGGGCTGAGGCACCTGCAGGTGTGGGAGCGGACCAAGGACCACCGGGGAGCCCGCTTCAGCCCTGGGTCCCTTCCTCCCCTCCAGGCCTGTTAAACGGAACCGCATGAATCAGAATCCGACAGAAACCTGCCCTGGGGGCTGCTGAAACCCGAGCCCCTAGGAGGGGGCTAGCTGTGCCCAGGTCTAGGCAAGGGGAGGGGGACCAGGAGCTGACAGTTTGTAGGCAGCGGTGGGGGTGGTTGCCGGGGGCTGACGAGTTGAAAGCAGCTAGAGGAAGGACAGCTCTCATAAACAAGTCTCTGCCTGGCAGCGCCTCTGATTCCCCACACGATGCCTCTTACCCCCAATCCTGGGCTAATTTGCAGGAAATCTACCTTCCCCAATTACCTCATTGCTGTGAAATGACATTTGAAGGGCTCAAAGGGGCCAGAGCAGGGGGCTGACCCCGAGTCTCAATTCTCGCCTACTCCTGTTGGGGACCACCGGCTCCACCTGAGTGAGTCGTGTGCCCCCAGGCCCCAGGGAGGGGTGCACCTGTGGCTGGCTTGGCTCAAATGCCACCTCCAAGGGCCTCAGCGCATTCCCACTTGATGTGGGGGCAGTGGGTCACCTGGGAGTTCAAAGCGGAGCAGATGCCAGGAGGCTGGGACCCAGCAGGCAGAGAACAGCTGGAGGCCTGGGGTGACCGCCCTTGTAAACAGGGACCAGAAGTTTCTAGATCATTCGGATCCTTCCGAAAAGTGGCTCAAGATGGCACTAGAGCGCTTTCCCAAGCTGCAAGTGATCAGAGCTGGCAGGGAAGATTCAACTCTCATCTTATTGTTGAAGGCAAAAGAAAAAAAAAAAACAAACCCTGTTTTTCAGTGTTTGGGATGGGAGCAAAGCGCTGAAAAGAGAGGACTGTGGCCTCAGATCTTGCCTGCATTAGGGACGCCCCGTTGCCCCTTTTCTTTTAGAAATGAGTGGTGTCTGTCTTCATGTGCCTCAGCAAGTCAGCAGAATGCTGCAAGGAAAGCATAACCCTCCTGTCTCTGTTGCCAGGCCCTTTACTCCTGGGCTCTAATTGTGAAATAAAATATTCTATTCCCTCTTCAAGGGGCTTGGGAAACAAGGAGCTCAACGGGGAGGGATTTGGGGTCAGACTCCCTCAGGAGCCCGGCAGCAGCTGGCGGCTCGCCGGTGTTTACCAGCGAGGTCATCCCCCCTCCTCCTCCGGGGCTGAGATTAAATGTACAGAACAGCCCAGCTGTTGGGGAGGCTTTTTGCAAGGTATTTAACAGGCTGTGGTCACCGTCCAACTTAATGGAATCAAGGAACAATAAAACAGACCCTTGCGCTTAGAAAACCTCTGCACCCTCGGTAACCCGGCATGAAACGTTGCGATCTGTGCCACGTGCCTGCGGACCGGCCAGACGCCCCGCCGGGCCCCTGGTGCCCTTCCTGCACCTCCGAGGGGATCCCTGGCAGGGTCCCAGCTGCTCCACCACCCAGAGCCATCTGACTAAGACCTGTCTGCCGGGAGAGGGGAACAGAGAAGGGAGGGAATTCGCCCTATCAAAATGTTTATTGTTCAGACTTCTTGGATGATTAAATGTTACAATATAGGAAAATGCAGATGTTGCTCTTTTTCTAATCCAAGAATATGAGGTTTAGGCAAAGAGCCTCTATTGAGTTTGGCACGATTTCCCACCCAGCGGATTCTGCAGGGTGGGTTTTTCCCTGAGCACTGCTTTTGAAGGTTTTCCCAAATAACTTGATTCAGGGGGCCAAGAGGTCCCAACGCCAGGTGCTGTGCATCCGGCCCTTTTTCTAAGGGGTCCCCTCGTCGGCCACTCCCAGGGTCACCTCTGGGCCGCGTGGGGAAACGGGCTGGGGCTGGCCGGGAGGCTCACTGTTCCCAGAAGCGAACAGCGGGTGGAGGAGCAGCCGGGGCAGGGTCCCAGCACAGACTCCTGCCTGTCCAGGAACCCTGTGCCCCTGAGAGAGTCACTTGACTTCTTTCTGTCAGTTTTACCTCTGTAAAAATGGAGTTGATAACATCAACTCCTGCCTCAGGGGGTCATTCAACCTCTATCTCGCAGAAGCCAGCAGCCCCCTCCTGCGTGGCAACCGGAAACGTCTCTGGCTTTGCTAAGTGCAACGTAACCTCCTTTTGCAATAACGATCACCCATAAAAATTGTCCCCGGATTAGAAACATGAAGTCACTTTCTACGTGCCCCCCCTGGAAGAGGCAAAGGTGTAGGCCACGGGCCCAGGTAGCGTCTCCACGGACGGGTCCGAATGGCAGCTGGAGTTGGGCCCCTAAGAGGCCGGCCGCAGCCGGGCAGCGAGGAGGGGGGGAGGAAGGCGGGCCGGGCAGGACAGGGCAGGAGAAGACTTCTCGGCTGCGCCAGACGGACCTCACGTCCGCTGATGGGGGCACGTCAGCACGTTTGGTAAATGTCATGTGTGGGCAAAGACGTTGCGGGCCATGCCAGGAGGGGCAGCAGCATCTGGCAACGCAAGTGGGGAGTTGAATCACGAAGCCCCAGATGGAGCCGTGATGTGTAATAGACAGCTTCCCCGGAAAAGTCCAAAGATCTGGCAAAACGGGCTGTGTTCCCACGTGGTGGAAGGAGGGGGCTGAGGAGGAAGCTGACAGCTGGCAGCTCCGGCCCCGAGGCTGGGCCCCCCGAGAGGGCCCCTCGATCTGGGCGACGGCCGACGGCCCTTGATTTCTCCACACACAAGGGGAAATCGGCCGCGGCAAGGCAGACGATGGAGGCGTCAGTTCCCCACCATAATTTCAAAGAGGATAAATGAACCGGGGGTAATGAAGCAACAAGCCGGGGAGAGGGTGGGTCTCCACCGAGGGACCCCGCAAGCTCATCTCAGGTGGCCGGCTGCAGCCCCCGGAGCCCCAACACCGGGGTGGGTGGAAATTAACATTAATCAGATTCTTCGGAGGTAGTTTATTTGCTGAGCCAACATGAATTCTCTTGGCAGTTTTTTCTAGATCTCTCTTGATGGAGACTCTCGAAGCCTCTCTGATAACCCCCTGTTAAATCTACTTTGAAAAGTCTTTCTCTGTCCCTTCCCCCACCTCCGTCTTACTCTTTTTTTTCTGCAATAACCTCATTAAAAAGATTTGAAAATAGATGTCGAGTTTTTTAAAACTTTGATAACAACTATCTCAATGGCAAGAGATGAATTTTATGAAATAAAGAGAGACGCCTCCCCATCCCCCCCCCTGCCATTGTTTCAAAATATACCATTTGGGGTTTATAAGCCAAAGTATCTTTCCTTCCTTAATTCATTGTGGAACCTGAGATTGGTCAGAAGTTTTCCTTCCTAGCTCAGCACAGAGCTGATTGGCTGGTCCCTCCCCAGGTGACGAGACAACAGTCATTTATTGGTTCTTCCCACACCTGTCGGGTCCTCGATTGTGTGTATGACCTCAAAACGTTCTGTCTGTCGCTTATGAACTTTCTGTGCTAACAAGGACCTAGACGGTGTGCACCTGGGAGTCCATATACTTCGAGAAATGCCAAGAGAGAGATGCAGACATGGGGCCAGGGAAACAGAGAAGGGAACTAAAGGAAAAGAAAGAAAGTGAAAACAGGGTAAGGGAAAGACAAACTGCCTCACATTATTTCCATGGTGCCAGTGTGGGTGTCCCACAGGAAACCAAGGTCACTGAGGACATAAGCCAGGTCCTGCGATTCTTTGTCACCTTGGGCTGGAGCTCAGCACCTGGACCAGAGGAGATCCTGGTAACTGCGTCAACCTTTGGAAAAGAGGCAGAAAGGCTCTGACTTTTGTGGATAATCGTCCCTTGTTTTGTGGCTCAAATGAACTCAACTCATCTCAACTCAACTCAGTCCAATCCTCCTCTCCTGACTTTGCCTTTCCTATTCTTAGCCTTTTTGCACCATTTTCCCCCCTTCTTTCTTTATTTCCTTCTTATTTGGAGAAGAAAATACAAATATTTTTTTCAGTCCTTGGATTGTGGCAACCAGGGGGAGCCACGGGTCCAGAGAAACCTTCTGTCCCGGGCTGGCCCCGGGGCCTGAGCGCGGCCGCGGACGTGAGCACGGCGCCATTTGCGATTCTCCATTTCCCGTGGAGTGGGAAGGAAGGCGCACCTGGCCGGGGCCTCGCCCACACCCCACGCGGGGAGTCTCAGCAACGCCCGGCCTGGGTTCAAACTACTGCTCATTTGCAAATTATTATGGAACTGGAACTTACTTCTAAAAATAAACATGGTAGGATTTATGGCAAATGGAAAAAATCTCCTGGAAAGTGATTCTCCAGTGAAAACAAGTGAGAACGGTTGTTCGGGGCCATCCAGGAAACGCTGCAGTCGGCAGCTGTTTCCTCGCGTCCTTCTTTCTTGTGAACTCGGAAGCCTGGTACTCTGGGAATTATGCATTCAGTATCGATGGCTATTCCAGAACACATGTGAGACCATTGTTTTAAGTATCATGAGACAGGCTGTTTAAATATCATATTTCACAGCTGGAGCCAACGGTCCGTCCTGGGGACCGGCCGCTCTCCCCCAGATGCTTCGTTAAGGAAGTGGAACATCTTTAGGTCGACCTGCAGAAATGTTGGGAAAACGGCAGCAATGCCCACAAGGAAATGGGAGCGGAGCTGGGAGAGGGCCTCCGAAGGAAGCCTCAAAGCCAGCGGCCCCTGACAGCTGATACCGCTCAGCAGAAGGTGATGGCCAGGAGAAACCGGCTCGGCAACCCTTCAGCCATCTGGTCAACCGTCCATGGACAGAACAAATTATGCATTCATTCACTCGGCAGATATTTATTAGGTACCAACTACATGGCATGAGGGTACAGCTGTGAACAAAGCAAGTGTCTCAGAAGCCAGCTGTGAAGGCTGCTGTGGGTGAGACCTCACAGGGAATGTTGGGGAAGGGAAAAGAAAGTCACAAGCCCTGTTGCCAAGGAAGCTTCTTATTTAGGAAGAGAGCAAGACACAAACCTAGTAGAGGCTCAAGAACATCAACCACATACACTATCTGAGGCATCAGTGGATAAGAGGAGTGAAATTCATTCCTGCCCCAGGGCCTTTGCACTGCTGCTCTCCCTGCTTAAGATGCTGTCACCGCTGTTCTGCAAGTGGCCAGCTCCTGATGACTTGGAGAAGCCATCTCTTACCCCCGTTGTGTAAAGGAGCCCCCTGATCTCTCTCTGTCCTATTTTGCTTCCTAGCTTTACCGTCTAAAGGCATCTTCCCTTACTACGCATCAACTCATTTGCTTGCTGTCTAATCCCCACTGGGACGCAAGCTCCCGCAGAGGGGAGGGACTTGGCCACAGCTCCCGGGAGACCTGGGGCCTCCCTGCATGCCCGTCAACACGATGGTGTTCTCTTCGCCTGTCCCCGCCGGCAGGCTGAGAGGGCGTGGTGGACTCAGACGTGGGGAGGGCCGCTGAGGGGCACAGAGACACACTGAGGTCAGAGTGGGGCACGAGAGGAGGTGTGGGCTCTCACCTCCCCCGGCAGCTCTGCCTCGCCAGGGACTAGGAAGCCCCAGTGGACCCAGCCCCATGTGGCCCCCTGAGCGGCCTGAGGGTCTTCTGGATGGCGTATTTTACAGTCCTGTCTAGTTGCTGAGCTAATCCTCGGTGAGCGGAGACTTGGGGATTGCCCTCTGGCTCAGAGCTTCTCAGCCGGGCACACCGAGCACAGACCATTGGGCTTCCCAGCCCCAGCAGGAGCACGAGTTCCCCACAACCTCTAGAGCGCCCCATCGGGAAGACTGCAGAGGTAGCCACCCCACAGCCACCCTTGGGGTGGCCGATACTTGGGGGAGACTCAGTTTCCCCTTGGCTGGGAGCTGTGCTTGCTTCACAATAACCACGACGCCGTCACACTGTGGACTGCCATGTCCTGAGCGTGTCCTTATATTGCGCCCATTTCCAGATAGGTAAACTGAGGCCAGGAAAGGCCCTGTGGTGTTCGAGTCCCCCTAGGCAGTGAGTGGAAGAGCGGAGAGTCGAGCGCAGCCTGTGCGTGTTCCCTCCGTGGGCCGCCGCAGTGCGGGCGGACGCGCGTGGCATGTGAACGTGGCGCCGCGCCTTGAGTCTGCAAATTCTCGGGCAGGAGACTGGAGACAAGTCTCCAGTCCTTTCTGGGGGTTCTTTCTGGGGGTCCCACGCGAGACTGAGTGCATCCCTACAAGGAGGGTCTCCTGGACGTCTAAAAGGAGAGATTGGGGGGCATCCGGGGGCTGGATGTCCGCCAGGAGGCCGGGAGAGGGCGCGTTGCGCAGCAAGATTTAGGTGTTGCGCAGCAAGATATTCAAACGTGGCGCAGCAAGATATTCAAACGTTGCGCAGCAAAATTTCACAGGTCCGCAGTGGGCGCGCGGCGGGCTGCAGTTCCGCCCTCGGCCGCGTGGCTGCGCTGTTGGGCAGCGAGTGAGCCCGGCGCGTGGGGGTGGCGGTGGCGCCGGAACCCAGCTGCCCGCGGAGCCCGCGGAGCCGGGGCGGGCTGGGGGCGACAGCTGGGGGGCCCCTTCTCCCCCCAGCCCTGTGCCTCCACCTGGGGTCCCGGGGCAAAGTCGTGGTTGGGGGCAGCGCCCCTGGGGGCCGGGGGGCAAGCACCTGGGAGGGGGTCCTGGGGGGGATCCCCCGGTGGGCTGGCTCTGCTGGGACCCAGACCACCCCCCAGGCCAGGTGCTCGCTGGTGACTTCCTAGTGTCCTCAGGGGGTCTGGCATGTCTGGGTCTGGTGAATTGGACGGAGGAGGGTGTGTGGGAGGGGTCCTGGCCGGGAGGGTGTCACAGAGGGCACCGATCCCCTGCGGGGACCCCCAGCGGACCCCAGGCTGGGGTGCAGGGAGATCAGTCCCCATCTGGTCCAGGTGCTGTGCATGGTAGGAAGGCCCAGAGAGGCCCCTGGGGACAGGGGACTGGGGAGAAAATGTCTGCTCCATCTCGGTGAGCAAAGCCACGTCTGCGGGTTGACAACAGAGACGAGGGGCCTGGCAGTGCCGCGGGCACACTGCTGGCTTGGAAAGGTGTGCCATGTGTGGGGAGGGGGCACACACACACACACACACACACACACACACACACACATGCTTAGCTAAAGGCAGGAAAGCAGGCACCCCAACCCACCATGAGGAGAAGGGCTGAGAGAGACCCGCGCCCCTTTCCAAAGGGGGACAGCACCCCAGGTGTGTAGGAACAGTGTGTGCAGGCTGCCAGCCCAGGAAAGGG
>NC_134119.1:3685000-3690000 GCF_040939455.1 Microcebus murinus
CACACACAGATTGTGCTCCGAGTGGAAAGGGAGGAGAGCACTGGTGTGGGAGGCTGGTCAACTTCGGGGACAGGCATTTCTGGGTGAGAGGGATCACATTCTGCTTACAAACAGACACAGAATTTTCTGAAAGCCGAAAAATAACGTTGCAGATGGTAAAGCCCTAGTGAGCATCCGAGAAAAGGGTGTGTGTGTGTGTGTGTGTGTGTGTGTGTGTCTGTGTGTTTTCTTATCTGATTTGTGTTTTCTCAGAGGCTCCTTCTGAGTGAGAGAATGTTCGTGCCTGAACACACACGTTGGCCAATTTTCTGTGAGCCGAGGCACAGAGGCAAAGAGTGAACTGCACCCGGGATGGGGCACACCTGGGCTGGCGAGGGGGCAGTTCCTGCCCCAAGTACCGTGCACTCGTGTGTGTGTGTGTGTGTGTGTGCGCACGCGCGTGTGCATGCATGTGTGCGTGCGTGATGGAGAGACAGGTTTTTATTTTTTTTTTCCTCCGTCTGGAAAAAGACGAGTCTCCGAGCTCCCGGGGAGACAGGCTCAAATCAGACACGTGTTTTCCCTGCACAAGCACACACGTGTGCACAGCCTTCTCAGGGTGGAAAGGGTGGTGTGAACGTGAGCCTCTAGGTCGTGCCTTTTGTTAAGGGCAGGGGTCGCCTCTGCCCCATCACAGGCAGCCGCAGACGGAGCCGTGTCTGGGCGAAAGGGAAGGCGTTTGCTGTCTGCAGGCGCACGCACATGCTGCTCTGGACGCCGGGAAACGAGGAAAATACGAGTTTTTCTGGGGGTGCAGATGAGGGTTTTCTGCCCCAGCGGGCATGTGCCTGGCTGGGTGTGTGAGCGTGAGTGCGTGTGCAAAACTGCTTTCTCTGCCTGGAAGGTGGCATGGGCATGCTCCCGTCTGCAGGGGCACATGGACCGGCACATGGGTTTTGTTTTGATTTGTTTGTTTTTCCTGTACACACACACACACACACACACACGCACGCACATGTCGCTTTCTGTGTGTGGAAAAAGCGTGAGTGTGGTTCCCCTGCAGTGTGAGTGTGTGATCGCCCAGGAAGAACCCCAGAAACACGTTTTTCCGAGTGAGAGATGTTCTCTCTAGAGACAAGCCAGCCGGCAGCTGTCGGCGAGCCGAGCCCCGGAGCGCTGCTGTCCGAGCCGTGCACCCTTCCCGGGGCGACCGGGACATGTTGCCCGAGGGTGCGTGTGCGTGTGTCCCACATATGAGTGTGCGCTGTGCGTGCGCCGTGCGTGCGTGTGTGTGTTTAAGAGACGTTTCTCCCTGGCAAAAACATACACACAGACTTTCCTGCCCTGGGGAAGAGACCACCGCAGGCAGGTTCCTGCAGCCCGAGCGTGGGGTGCGAGGCCGGTGTGGAAGGACAGGGGCTCTCTCCGGGGGGCGCCCTGCTGGGGGCGGGGTCGCTGCTCCGGCCACGCGCTGCTAGTGAGACGCGTGTGTTCAGGAGGCGGGCAGCGCGTCTGCCTGAGACCCGCACCCAGCCGCCCTGCCAGTCGCGACGCAGATCAAGCGGTGGGCTTTCGGCTGTGCGTTACCCCGGGCAACGGGGTCTGTGCCCGAGAGATCATCCTGCCTGCGTGTGTGTGTGTGTGCGTGTGTGAGTGTGTGTGTGTGTGTGTGTGTGTGTGTGTGTGTAAGACAGTGGGGAGACGCTGCATTTCTGCTTCCAGAGACAGGGACAGACCAAGAGAGACATTCTCCTGCACACGTGTGCACACTCTTCTTCCTGTCGCCAGAGTGTGTGCATGTTTGCCAAGAGACAGAAAGCTTTAGAGAGAGACTTCTGAGAGAGAGAGAGAGAGAGAGAGAGAGAGAGAGAGCTGGGACAGAGGTAGAGATGGAGGCAGATAAAGGGGGAGAGAAGGAGGGAAAGGAAGAACTCCGGAGAAAAGACTTTCTGCTTTCTGCCTGGAGGCACGCACGTTATTCTGCACACCGGCAAACAAAGGGCTCACGTTAGTGTGAGCAGGGAAGACATTTGTGCGTGGGGGGGGGCTGTTTCTGCGGGCATAAAGACCATGTATTTTTCCTCATTATAGGGATAAACAAACCAGCCCGGAAAGATGTTTGTTGTCTACACGGGCATACATCATTTTCTTCTTGCACAGACAGAATTAATGCGCATGTTTTTCTCCCCGGCACAAACTTTCTCAGGGGGCCAGTGTTTCTGCCTAGTGATTAAAGCTTGGGAGAGCGGTTCTCCGGGAGGGATGGCTTTTGCCCAATGCTCACACACTCTCTCTCTCACACTCACCCCCCACACACTCTCTCTCACACTCACACATATGCACACTCTCTCTCACACTCACACATATGCACACTCTCTCTCACACTCACCCCCCACACTCTCTCTCACACTCACACATATGCACACTCTCACATTCACACACATATACACACTCTCTCACACACACACTCTCTCACACTCACCCCCCCACACACTCTCTCTCTCACACTCACACATATACACACTCTCTCTCACACACACTCTCTCACACTCACACACATACACACACTCTCTCTCACACTCACACATATACACACTCTCTCTCACACACACACTCTCTCACACTCACACACATATACACACTCTCTCACACCCCCCCCACACACTCTCTCTCACTCACACACACACTCTCACACTCACACACATACACACTCACACACACTCTCTCACACACACACTCACACACCCTCTCACACTCACACACACACTCACACACACTCTCACACTCACACACATATACACTCTCACACTCACACACATATACACACTCACACTCACACACATACACACTCTCACACACACACACTCTCACACTCACACACATACACACTCACACACCCTCTCACACTCACACACACACACTCACACACATTCTGCATGCCAAAAAGGGAGGGAGTGTTTATTTCTCAGGTGATGAATCCCTACAGAAGGGAAGGAATTCCTGTAGAGCTTAACAACCTGTAGAGAGAACTTTCCGGCAGAGGGAGAGGGAGACGAGCAGTGCGTGTGTGCACGTGTGTGCTTCCCAGGCAGCTCTTCTGCTTGACACGTACGGAGTTTCCCCCCTCGGGAAGAGAGGCACAACCCACAGACGGAGGCTCTCTGCTGCCCCTGCACGAGCTTGCGAGCCCCGAGTGTGCAGAGACGGCCGTGGACAGGGTTTGCTCCAGCCTGTCACAATGAGAGAGAGACAGAGAGAGAGGGGGAGAGACAGAGGGAGACAGAGACAGAGAGAGGGAGAGACAGAGGGAGACAGAGACAGAGAGAGGGAGAGAAGGAGGGAGACAGAGAAAGAGAGGGAGGGAGAGAGACAGAGAGAGGGAGAGACAGAGGGAGACAGAGACAGAGAGAGGGAGAGACAGAGGGAGAGAGAGATGGAGACAGAGGAAGACAGAGGGAGGGAGAGAGACAGAGGGAGAGAGAGATGGAGACAGAGGAAGACAGAGGGAGGGAGAGAGACAGAGGGAGATGGAGGGAGAGACAGACAGAGAGAGACAGACAGAGGGAGAGGGAGGGAAAGACAGAGACAGAGGGAGAGAGAGATAGAGAAAGGGAGAGACAGAAGGAGAGAGAGACAGAGAGAGCAAGAGACAGAGGGAGAGAGAGAGAAAGGGAGAGACAGAAGGAGAGAGACAGAGAGAGCAAGAGACAGAGGGAGAGAGAGAGAGAAAGGGAGAGACAGAGGGAGAGAGAGATGGAGACAGAGGAAGACAGAGAGAGAGGGAGGGAGTTATAGAGAGAGACAGAGGGAAAGACAGAGACAGAGGGAGAGGGAGGGAAAGAGAGAGAGACAGAGGGAGAGATGGAGA
This sequence comes from Microcebus murinus, assembly GCF_040939455.1. Taxonomy (NCBI): domain Eukaryota; kingdom Metazoa; phylum Chordata; class Mammalia; order Primates; family Cheirogaleidae; genus Microcebus; species Microcebus murinus. Next base: position 3,688,848 of record NC_134119.1, read on the forward strand.
AAGGGAGAGACAGAGGGAGACAGAGAGAGAGAGAAGGAGGGAGAGAGATGGAGAAAGGGAGAGACAGAGGGAGACAGAGAGAGAGGGAGGGAGAGATGGAGACAGAAGAAGATGGAGAGAGAGGGAGGGAGAGACAGAGAGAGACAGACAGAGGGAGAAGGAGGGAAAGACAGAGACAGAAGGAGAGAGAGACAGAGAAAGGGAGAGACAGAGGGAGACAGAGAGACAGAGGGAGAGACAGAGAAAGGGAGAGACAGAGGGAGACAGAGATAGAGAAAGAGGAAGACAAAGAGAGGGAGGGAGAGAGACAGAGGGAGATAGAGCAAGAGACAGAGGGGGAGAGAGATAGAGACAGAGAAAGACATAGAAAGGGAGAGACAGAAGGATACAGAGATAGAGACAGAGGAAGACAGAGAGGGCGAGAGACAGAGGTAGCGAGAGACAGAGGGAGAGACAGAGACAGACAAAGGGAGAAAGAGATGGAGACAGAAGAAGATGGAGAGGGAGGGAGAGACAGGGAGAGACAGAGACAGAGAGAGACAGAGGGAGAGACAGAAACAGAGGGAGAGACAGAGAGAGACAGAGGGAAACAGGGAGAGACAGAGAGACAGAGGGAGAGACAGAGACAGAGAGAAACAGAGGAAGAGACAGGGAGAGACAGAGAGAAACAGGGAGAGACAGAGAGAAACAGGGAGAGACAGAGAGAGACAGAAGGAGAGACAGAGACAGAGGAAGAGACAGGGGAGACAGAGACAGAGGGAGAGACAGAGACAGACAGAGGAAAAGACAGGGAGAGACAAAAACAGAGGGAGAGACAGAGACAGAGAGAGACAGAGGGAGAGACAGGGAGAGACAGAGAGACAGAGGGAGAGACAGAGGGAGAAACAGGGAGAGACAGAGGGAGAGACAGAGACAGGGAGAGACAGAGGGAGAGACAGAGAGAGACAGAGGGAGAGACAGAGACAGGGAGAGACAGAGGGAGAGACAGAGAGAGACAGAGGGACAGAGACAGAGAGAGGGAGAGAGAAGAGAGAGGGAGAGAGAAGAGAGAGGGAGAGAGAAGAGAGAGGGGAGGGAAGGGGGGAGAGACAGGGCTGTCCGTGACACGCACATTGTTCTGCACGTGTAGGATAAAGAGAAATAGTGTGTTTAC